>NC_056522.1:136590776-136595634 GCF_019175285.1 Sceloporus undulatus
AAAAATGTCTCTGCAAGGCTACTGCTAGGCATCTTAGACAAGAAGAATGTGGATAAATCATTGACATGGGAGACAATGAAAAAGCAACAGCTGGGGGCTTAATTTCTAATGATCTATGTTTTAAAACAAGTATATTGTTTATTTATGTTCTGTATTTTTCCTTGTGGCATATTAGAGTCCATGGCTCTGCTTTGGATAATTAGGTACTATTTTCTAAAGCGCAGGAGAAGCTGTCTCTTGAAATAACTTTTACTGGCTGAAGAGGAGCAAGGTGTTATGTGTATATGTGTGTGTGTTTCCCATTAAGTAGGCAGGTTCATTGGGATCAGTGTATGACTCTCATTTACAGTGTTTCTACTGAGCATATAACTCATTGACAAAATAAAATAAACCACTAAAGTTGGATAGGGAGGGAATTATTGGTATGATATGTGTATAATGATTTGTGTCTGGGGAACTGAGCTTCTAGGAACTTTTTTTGTGGGTAAGGAGGATTAAGGCAGCTGAAACATAAAAGTGTAGAACTATACAACCTTGAATTACAGCAGGCTGTGAACACGTTCACTTATATTCACTGAGGTGGTTTATTTGCAGCACAATACAAAAGCAGCTTAAACAGGTTTGGGGGCTTGCTACTTTGTAAGAAGATTCAATATCCATGGACAGATTCAGTTTTATTGCATTGTATACTGTGGACATGCTTCTGCAACCCAGTACTTAAAGTCTGTGTTTCTCTTGCCCTCTTTCACCATCCCCCAAGTACTGATGCTGCTAAAAATCCTTCAGCTAGATAGATGACAAAGAAGAAAGGGGGGCTAGGGCATTTGGCCTGTTACAGACTGCCAAAATAAAGCTGCTTCGGGTCTCTTTGGAGATATGCTATTTAAATGAGGCATGGGTCCTAAGAGTCCGGAGGTCACGCCAAAGCCACACTCCATTCCTAAGCACCGGGGTGCAGCTTTGGTGCAGCTTCCGGATTCTTAGGATGCATGCATCATTTAAGCAGCATACCTCCAAAGAGACCCGAAGCAGCTTTATTTTGGCAGTCTGTAACAGGCTAAACGCTTTGCAAAACTGAGTTTCTTTGTCAGTGATTTTGTTAACTGAGTTATGCCTTTTAACAAATTTTAATAAAATTTATAATAAAATATATCACTCTGAAATTGGAACTTTTCCTTGGGGGCAGGGATTGTTCATACATGATCCTGTTATCATTTTATTTATCCTTTTTTGCAACTATGCAAAACTATATCCTTGGTTTTTCCCCTCTGCAACTGCTAGAACTGTACACAATATGGCACATCATGAACACCATCATTTGTACAAAGGAAATACATTTGATGTACTTTTAGTCTTGATACCTTCTTCCACTGGTGTCTAGCATCAGCATGGAATTTGCATTTTCAGAAGCTGATGACCACTACATTAACGTTACACTGAACCCAATAATGTTTCACTGACCAAAAGTCAAATAATGTTTCCCTGGTAGTTATCCATCAGCCTCCATTACTGTAAATATGAAGGGTTTTTTTTTTTAAAAAAAAATCAAATTATGCTTAAGTACATGATACCAAAGTTCAGAGACTTGGGTCTAGTAATAAAAATTCAGATACCTTTATTGAGAAAATGTTTAGATTCAGTCCAGTGATTTTAATTGTCAGAACCATCACATAATTAAACTACACATTATTCTAATATCAGGTTGGCTTAATTCTAATTACTGGAAGATAATAAACACAATAAATAAATAATAAATGATAAATAATCTAATATTCACAATTGCTTTTCAGTATAAGTATGATCTTAACATAGGAGATGGCATCTCTTTTGTATTAGTAGATCTATTTTCCTTTGTAGGATAACAAAACATGCCACTATAGTGGCCTCATTTTGGCCATGCTTCATCTTAAGACTCCACATTCTGCATAATATCTTGGTATGATTTCACATTTTGTCTTGAGTAGAGAACAGAGAGGAGTTGAAGTATGCCTCTGTTGTGATATTGTTCATTTATCATACCAACTACTAAGGCAGGTTCTGAGAATACTGTTTTGTGCCACCTGAACTACTTCTTTATGCTTTCAACTTTTACATACCTTACTGTGCTTCCCTCAGTTCCAAGGAGAGAAAAATACTTTAACAAAAACCTTGATATCAGCATGACTTCTGTTCTATAGAATCTTCCACAAAATTTAGAATTCTTGAACTATACACTTCCTTTGTGTAGAGTACATATTTTGAGTTGAATGAATATCAAAGCGTTTTGGTCTCTTCTTTAAAACACCTGGCTCTGTGTGAGTTTGGCTAGGTGCATGAGACCTAAGAAAGAAGCATCACGAAACTACTCAAGATCCCTTTTACTTAGTGAGGCTGGTCTTGCTACAGCTTACTCCAAATGAGAGTCAGAAGAAATGTCTCCACCCAAACATTCTGAATGGGCACTGAGATTGCCAAAGAAAGATTTTCTTTCCAAGCACCTAGTCTCAGAAGTACTATAGGTTTGATGGTTATAAGACCTAAAGCCGATTGGGTAGTGATTCTTTGGCTATGATTCTCTCTGGCCAGGGAGGTTTACTTAGAATGTCCCCTTTAGAACAGGTTAAGAAAACCTCATTTTTCAAGGTGGGTTGGTTTGCAACTGAATAGAAGATGTTTTCAATACTTAAATGCATTTACATAATGACTAACTGATTTTTGTTATGATACTGAATTTTACAATGGTAGGATTATACCAAAACTTCGTAAGTGAACATTTTAGTTTTTTTTTTTTTTTAAGAACAGGGGTTTGAAAGAGAAATGCTATTAGTTCTTTCTCCAGTCTATTCCATATTTTGTCTTCCTTTTATCTCATTTTTAAACCTGCTGCTTACTTGATGTTTCAGAACTATTTTCCCCTTAATTGCCTCTTCCTTTTCTTGATACAGTGATTCATCTCAGTGTGTGACCATGCTATAATGTCAGAAAGCAAAGCGTAATTAGGGGATGCCCATTGGCATCCCAAAGCAAGTTGAGAGCTAGGACCATGCTTCTTAAGTTAACTCTGAATTGGCTTTACAATAATACCATATGGCTTAATTTAAAGTGCTAAGATCACTCATCAGGACCCACAAGACTCCAGTTCCCTACTTCCTTTGGCATGTTTCTTCAATAAGCCATGCATTCTAAGCACAATCTCTATTTTATACACACTCACTTGATTAAGAGCATCAACCCTTTCCAAAAGGCTGGATGAGACAGTTGCCTCAGCTGATCGAAGACTGAGAGCAACAATTTTGCCACTTACTGGTAGGGCTCCTGTTATCTGTCCATCTATCTGTCCATCCTACAGCACCCCCAAATCAAGAAGAACATACAGCAACAGGGCTAATCTAGATAAATCCTGCCCCCAAAGAGGAAATATTTTCCATCTCTCTACTGCACTAGTGACTGGCTCTGTTAAAAGCTGCTTATTTCCTTTATGCCTGGCTCTATTGGCATCCCGGAAAAGCAAGCCAATTCACTAATGCTTATCACTGCTTTTTAACAGGAGGAAAAAAAAACATTATTGTGCCATCAGGCTTTTTCAAACTGACAAGAGTTGGGCTTTAAATGCTAGGTAATACAGATATTAAAGTTTGTTTAGAGTACATTTTAAATTTTAATGCATAATTGTTTAAAATTGTTTAATTGTATTTTAATTTCGATATATATGCATTTTAGTGCTTTGTGTTATTTTAAATTTGCTACATGCTGCGTTCCTATATCGAGAGAAAGGCTTGATGTAAAATAAATAAATAAATAAATAAATAAAGTAGTTCTGCTCTACAAAAGTTTATGCTACAAACATCTTTCTCTTGAGTTAAAAACTGATATATAAGATCATCTAGTCATCCAGTAATATAAGAATGGGACGCTGCTATCCAGAACTTGTAGACATCAAAGTTAAAGGCTAATTATTTGCTGTCAGTGAACTTGAAATTTTAAAAGGACATAGACATTTTAAATATATACATTAGATCCAGTTTTGTCATGCTTAGAATTATCCACAGAAATAAATTATCAAGTAGTTATCATGCCTAAATTACTTCCATTTGGATTGGTGTACCTGAATCATGAGTAAGACTGAATCTATTTATTTATTAGATCATCTCCAGTGACAAAACCAAAAAGTAAGTAAATTCAGGAGAAAGACTAGAGGTGGAACTTCCATTGTACTTTTAAAATGGTTTATAAATGGCGTCCTAGCTGAAAGTGTCCGCACATACTTGAAAGAGAAATTGCTTTTCTCTTGCATAAGGGAGACACAATCCTGTTGAATATGTTTCTTGGGAGCATTACATCATTTTGGAGTAGGCAAGGTCCCAACATGCCTGATGATCCATGCTGTGATCTGCAAGGCAGAGAAAGTAAATCTACAGTTTCACTACACTCATTGCAGATTGGTTGGAGTACAATGAAACCAAGCATATGGTTTTTCAGTGAAACAAATGCATCCACAAAGCAGCTAAAGGGATGGGGGTGAATAATCTGCATTCAGAGGGGGAAAAGTTTCCTCATTGAATGAGAATAAGGAACTCTAGACTTGTTCCTTCCACTTCTACTAGCCTGTCAGAAACCCAAGGTAATGAGGAAGCGAAAGAAATCAGTGCAGCTCTTGATTCTTCTATGAAGTGCAGCAGCACACTAAATGGGAATACCTGCTAAATTCCCCTTGGTTAACAGGCAGGTGCCTATGGCATAAAGATGATTCCCTGCCACCCACTTGATTTATCTTCTCCCACTGCAACCTCTTGGACACCATGGACACCCTTCCAGGAGAGGAAAGGAAGCAAAATGGTACAATGGTGTATCCTTTCCCTGCCAGATTTTTTTTTTTTTT
>NC_056522.1:136598634-136621003 GCF_019175285.1 Sceloporus undulatus
ATAGTAACATAGGAGCTGTGCCTCGATCATTATACACTTGGCAGGCAGAGCCTTCAAAGTCTCTTGGCAACATATACACACTTTATTTATTTAGTGTATTTATGTCCCACCTTTCTTCCAAAATGTGGCACATGGAAGATAAAGGATGCAAATTCCATCAGAGTAGCAGATGTTTGTTGTGATCATGCTGCTAGCCATAGGATCCTTCCCAGGAGTAATAGCTGGAAACGTGGATGTGGCTCAGTCTTCTGTGAGCCATTGTCTGAAGTTGTTTTTAATCGCAATCCATCATCATCTTCATCCTCATCATCTCAGACAGTTCATAACATTCTCCAGAGAGGAAAGTGAACTTTTTGCAATCAGGAGTGGGTTCTACTTTGTTATTTGTTCTGGAGCAATCTGCCTCCACTCCAGATGTGGTAGCCTGCAATGTGAGAAGCTACAGAGAAACAGAGAACTGTGGTGTTTGCATGATTGATCCAGTCTTTGACCAGAGGGCAGGATGCTGATATTCAATACCACTGCCTTTTTACCATTTTAAAGAACACACCTTAATGCAGGATTTAAAAACAAAACAAAACAGAGTGGCTTTTTTTCATGATCTTAAAACTGGACTGTTTCTCATTTTATCTCTGGGTAAACTCACCTGCATCCTGTGCATTTGAATATATTTGTTTCTGTTCCTGAACAATATTAGCTATCTATGCCATAATAATAATATTTATCTGTAAACATGGGTGTTGGTTGTATGTAATTTCAGAGGGCTTGCAAAACTTAAGATATTTACATTTCTTTATTTATTATATTTATTTGTATTCTGCTCTTTTCCCAGGACTGGGACTCACATTGCCCTTCAGCCTTAGATACAACACTTCTCCAGCCTAGAAAAACACAACCACTTCTGCAATGTTTATGCTGGCTGAACTGTTTTACAACTCTAAGCATATCACCCTTGATCAGTCTCCTATGTGAGCAACAGTATTTGTGTAAATGTAAAATACCAAGTGGATTCTGGACAATGCATTTGACATTAACAGCTCCCTAACATTGCATTGTTTTGTATATCACACAACGAAAGCTGCACCAATCCACCCAAAGCCAGTTACTTTAACTAATACTGTGCATCTTTTACAATACATTTCATTCCCAAGATGGAATTTTAAAACAGGCCAAAGACATTCAAATTCAATTGAAATTAAATATAAATAGGCATATACTTTTAAAGTTTCACTTGTTAATGTAGCCGCATTGATCCCTGCAAGAACAACCAAATGAATGAATGACTGAATGAAATGTTATCCTGTTGAGAAAATGGTATTTTTAACATGGTTATTAATTTGCTTAATGATTATTCTTTTTATAGACCAGGCTACTAAATTGTCTTCATTAGTATGGATCAAATGACTTTCTAGTACATAAAGACTAATTGTATTCAATTATGCAATTAAGTTATTATGTAATTATGGTTGTAATA
Organism: Sceloporus undulatus; assembly: GCF_019175285.1. Classification (NCBI taxonomy): domain Eukaryota; kingdom Metazoa; phylum Chordata; class Lepidosauria; order Squamata; family Phrynosomatidae; genus Sceloporus; species Sceloporus undulatus. The sequence continues at coordinate 136,600,109 of NC_056522.1, forward strand.
TTCATATTACAATAATTGTTATTAGTAGATGTGAAATTTTAACTGTGAGGAAGAGCTAATGCTAATATATGGAACTGTTGCCTTAAGAGAGCAAAAGAGAGAAATTATTACTGCTGCACTGAAACAGCTAATTATAACAAAAGCAGAAGCAGTACACCAGTAAAAGTTTGCTTTAGTCTGTTTATTTTAAATTAAATATTAATTCCTCAATTTGCATATTTGTGGAGAGAGAAAAGCAATCAGGGATATGTTCCATATTATAAAGGGAATATACTTTCGAAAGAAACACTAACTCTTCTGCCAAAGACAGCAGTAAGGATTATGCTTAAAATGCATAGGTTGAGACTATGGATGCAAATCTTTGCTTATTTCATTCTTGCACAGGAAAAGGTTATTAGTTTTCTCTGCACTGGATAAGATTGTGAGAACTTTTGTATATTTCTCTATTTTTTATTTTTACTTTCCCCAAAATTTTCTTTTCCCCCACAAAAAGATTATATTTTGTGCACCACCACCACCACCATTGAGTGTTGTGCAAAAAAGGAGCAAATAAGAGGAAAATTATTTTTTTTAGTTTAATGCACAGTCTTGTAGCTACTGCACATGTTTTCAACATAGTGTCTCAATGTGTTGAGACACAATTTCTTGTCAAATATGAGAAAAAGTGCTAATCTTGTTTACATCGTTAGCTGAGACTGATCCAAAGAACATGTGAATTATCAATGGGTAAACAGAAGTAGATACACTGAAAACATCCAGACTACACAAACAGTGATGTCTGCTTGAGTTTTGTAAGTTGTTTGGCATCATTTCCCTTTCTTTCATTCTTTACATCCTTTGTTACGTGCCCCTAAGTTGTACCCTCAACTTATCCATGGGTCATATCAAAAGCCATAATTTTGGCCCCAGAATCTGTCCTCGACTTATACATGAGGTTGACTTATACTCAAGTATATACGGTAATTAAAAAGACTAGAAATTCCCAGATTTTGTGTCTGTTCTTTTTTATTTTATTTTGGAGATCCAGATACATTTTGTTTATTCTGTCATCTCCTCATATGATTAGAAATTTTTATACCAGCTCCTCGTGTTACTTTATTTTAACCCAATATAAAATCTGAAAGAACAGGGACAAAATCTGGGACTTTTCATTCATTCTGGATGCACCCATTATCTCTCTGTCCTTTCACAAAGTTCATAATCTCTCCCCTTCCAAAAGACAAAGGATGGATAGGTGGATAATTAGATTGCTACAGATTTCCAAATGAAATATTTTTGCCATTTATAGTATAAATCAGTCATGACAATTCTTGTCATTTTTTTTAATACCTACACTGGGTTACTTGCCGCATCCCTTAGCAAGCACAGGTCTATACTCAGAAAATATAGTAGTTTCCAAACTCCCAGATAAATTAGTGACAGTTAAAGTGCTTCTTGATACCCTTATTTGGGAGGCAGCCCTACTGAACACAAAATAATTTTTTTTGCGTAGATAAGTTGAATGCCTAGAATGCATTTATTGGTGCAAGTTCATAAGAAAGTTTTCAGGTATAAAGATCAAGGATCAAAGTCACAGGGATGAGGAAGACTTAGACAGAAATATGATACCAGAACATTGCTAACTGCTATGGATAAAAACATGTAATCTTTATAATGGAATACTGAATACTAATGGAAGAAAGATCAATAAAAGAGCCCAAACCAACCATCCTTTTGAGTTTACTCTTTGAAGTCTGTTTTCTAAGCAGCTGACATCTATAATTGATACTGGATAACCTTGAAGTTTATACTTTCATTGTGTTGTGAATGTTTTACTATGAATATAAATATTGCTGAAAGTTCAGGATGAAGAAAACAAAGTTTTGCCTACAATAGGGATGGGGACTGTCTGGCCCTCCAGATGTTTAACTAATTCCCATTAGCCCTAGCTACCACAGCCAATGATGAAAGAAAATGGGCACTGTATTCCAACAATATTTGGAGGGCCACCCATTCTCCATTCTATAAGGATATATGGAATCAGCTTCTGTCACCACCACAACCGTCCATCTATGACATAATCCAGGGATGGGCAACTCTGGCTGGTCTGGGAGCTATAAGAAGTACCAGAAATGTTTTAAAACCCAAGTGTCCAAATATCGATTAGTACAAGGAGATGACTTATCCTAATGCTGTCCAGAAGAATGCTATTGCACCAGGCATCCCTGGGGCCAATGCTTGGGCAACTCAAGAATCCAAGTGGCTTTTTGGAGTTCATGCTGTATGGAATCTCATGATGGCATCACCACCACGAGACTTCAAATGAAATCTGAAGCAAATCTCCCTCCAGATCTCACGGTAGATCTTGTGGGGTGAGAAATCCTGCAAAACTTCAGGTGGGATTTCAAATGCCTATATGCCTGGCTACATGGCTGTCAGTCATTTTCACCAGATCATCTGCACAAACATGTTGCATAGCACGCAAATATGCCATGGGGGGGGGGGGATTTCCAGCACTGACTTACTTACTTACTTACTTTCTGGACTACCTCCCTCTCTTTCCTCTGTCATTCTCTCTCTCTCTCTTTCCCACATCTTCCATATCTTTCCCTTTTATTTTCTCCCTCTTTCCCACTTCTTTTCATTTCCTTTTCCTCTTTCTTCCATCTATTTCCTTGCAACCTATGTGAAAGGTAAATGATGGTACCAGGATCCTGAATCCTTTGGGAGGGGGGAGGGGGGAGGCAGTAAAAGGTCCTTAAGGGCTGCTTGAGGCCCCAAGGCCACAGTTTGCTCATCCCTGTTGTAATTTAGATTATAGAAAAGATTAATGGCCATATTGTCACATCATACTGATGTGTATCAGGCAGAGGCTTCTGGCACATGACACATATTATAACACTGGGCACTCTTAGCCAGTTTAACATGTCTCCTTTCTGGTTCTCAGCCTGCACATGCCAAATTCCAAAATGTTTTCCACCATTCACATGGTCATCTATCCACTCTGGTCTTAAGCAACATCTTTCTTGCTGCCTTTGTCCCTCAGTGACCATTGTTAAAACTGAACTTGTCACCTCTTGACCACACCAAAGTTTTGCATTTTTGTCGGTATTCATACAGTCTGATTATAAAGGTCCTCTGTGGACAACAGTTCACTCCATGCATCTGAGGAAGCAGACCAAGCCCATGAAAGCTTATGCTACAATTTATTTCACACATGTAATCTCAAAGGTGCTATAAGATCATACTGTTTGCATACTGTTTTTAAAGAGTAGATTGCAAAGTGTAGTTTATGGGCATCTGATGAGCAGCTTAAAATTCAGAAGTATGCACACCCTTCTAGATTCTAACTGGTGTTTCTAAAATGTTTACTAGATTGAGTTCCAGCTCTTAAAATTTTTGTTCCAAGTTTATTTCTGTACGTTATCATGTAAACACTATTTATTCCATAGTTATAACCACTAAGCTCATAGTTAAAACCATTCTGCTGCTGACCTGGCCCTTCAAGTCAAATTATTTCTCCATAGTTTGCCTCCATCCCTGAACCATCCTCCCCTTTTTGCATGGTCAGGTTATGAGTTTGCACTCATGCTTTCATTCCTCATAACATTTTAGTATTTCATTGTACTTCCAGACTAATGCATCTAAGCAACATATCATGCAAATGTGTTTCTCAGCAATTTGTCAGTGCATATTTATCTCCTTAGTCTATTTTTAAAATGTGGAAAGAAGCAATGAAGGAGGTGTAATGTCTGCATTATGGCTGTATTTTTCCCTGACATTAGGGAATGAAATCTTGATGAAACAGTCATTAGGTCTTTTTTTTAATACTAATGAGATTGTCTGTATAAAATAAGATATTTGGCTGTATATGTCATAAGTTTGCTTTGTTGTCTTGAACTGAGGAAATATATAAACATCACATCGGCGGGATACAGACGGGCAAAAAGGGGTGTATTCATGACGTCATGAAGGTAGAGCCTTCAGACGGGCCTTACCTGAATGCCGCCATGAACACGCCCCCCGCACGCCCCAAGCGGGAAGAAGCGGCATTAAAAAGGTGCTGCATTTTTCCGCTTCTTTTCTGTTTCATGCGCAGCTGTGCAGCTCCGTCTGTAAGCTGCTGCACCGGTACGTCAGAATTGCTACGCCGCTAATTTAAGTTGCCCATTTAAAAGCTCCGTGTCTGCTGCGTCGCATAATGAGTCGGGGTCCTGGAACAAGCGCAGTTTGCAGTCAGGCTTTAATTGCAGCGTCAGCTGCCATGCAGGTGTGGAAGCTGTGGCACAGCTGCAGCGCATTTTAAGACTCGTAACCCTAACCCTAACCCTAACCCTAGAGCAACATGTACGCATGCGCTGCTTGGAAAGTTTGGACTTTAAAGTAAACCCCTACACACATTCCTGTGCCATTTTCACCTAACAATAAAAAACGCTAAAACTGTAAATATTTACATATGTACAAGGGAGGTGATGGGGGATGGCAGGGGGACAGCAGTGGCAGTGGAGACAGCTGTGGCTGCGCACTGCAGATTCAGCAGGAGCGCGAGGACCAAAGGAGAGGAGGCATCTATGATGCTGGTGACACTGGCAAAGTGCAAGCGGACAAGGATGCCAACACCAGCTGATCACCAGCTGGCAGGAGACCACCATTGTTCTTGGGCAGAGCGGGGGGAAAATGTTAAAGGGGCTTGGGCACTTTAAATGTGCCCATAGGCTTTCTGCCGCCGCTGCTTAGCGCTGCAGCTGTGCATCCGCCAGCCGGCAAAGGAAAAAAAAAGCCCCATTTTTGGCCGCCCGTGCGGAAGCTGCCTCTCTCTTTGCAGCGTCCTCCGAGGCGGGTCTGAAACGGCCCCAGGTGAGGCGTCTTCACTGCCCCCCATGTGGAAGCCCCATCACCTGAAGCACGCCCCCGGGGTGGGCGGTCTGGAGGCTCCGTATTCAGCAGAATACACCTCCAAGACGTCTTCCCCTGCCCGTCTGTATCCCGCCCTAATTTCATTTATAGCCCTCCAACAAATCTCTCTCTCTCAGTCTCTCTCTCTCTCTCAGTCTCTCTCTTTCTCCATTTTTATTTTTCTTAGCTAATGTGAGGTATCCTGCCATGAGTTAGGACTATCAAGTAGGAGCACCTCATTCTGATACCTGATTTCTATAAGGTTCCTCTCCATCAAAGACCACTAAAGGCCATTACCTGATCACATGAGTTTGGAATTTGATGTGTGGTGGCATTTTGGTTTGAGTGTTGATCAATGACTCCAGAGACCAGAATTCAATTTCCGCTTGGCCATGAAACCTGCGGGTTGACCTTGGGCAAGTCACATGCTCTCAGCCTCAGGGCAGCGGGGCAGTGGCAAACCACATCTGAACAACTCTTGCCAAGAAAACCCTGTGATAGGGTCACCTTGGGGTCATCATAAGTCAGAAACGACTTGAAGGCACACAACACACATACATTTCCAGTGAATGATCACATTTAGAGGTGTCTGTGTGAATCATATCATTTTTTCTCAGAAATACTATAGGCCTATAGGATTATTTTTGGTCTAAGACCAAGTCAGGATCACTACACTGGCACAGGGTGGTAAAATAATCAAACTGTGCCTGCTGCTTTTAAAGGAAACCTGGCATTTAATGAGCATTAATAAGTTATTGCCCCCTTAAATAACAACAACAAAAAAGATGAGTAGAACTCTGGGAAAAGGCAGAGCCCAGAGCAGCACTGGAAGCTCACGGTTCTGATGTCAATGCATTTATGCTGGGTTTTAATGTGGACTTTAAAGAAGTCATTCAGGTTTCTGAATCAGTTTCAGGCAAAGTTCAGCACTTTAAAGTTCAGACAAAAAGACATGGTGGATTCACTAGACCTCTGATGTCAAAAGCCTCCCTAGTTCTGTTTCATTTCAAACAACTGTAAGAGCCATTGTCCCAGGCTTTACTGAAGAAATTTGGATTTGATTATATTTCTCCATTGGAGTACAACATGCACTGCCACTCTCCCCCTAAATAAGAGTTTCTCCTATCCTTTATGCGATACTGGCAAATTTTGTGTGAAGCCCTGTAAAAGCCCAACTAAATTGAGCCGGGGGGGAGAGGGGTGTTCTTGAATTTTCAAGAGAGTCAGAAGTCTTTTGGGGATGTGTCAGAAATCATTTGGACCTAGACTGAAGACTTTCAGGAGCATCCTGTCATGTTTATTTATAGGAAAGCCAATTTATTTTTCTGTAGGTATACAGAAAGAGAAAGGGGAGAAGAGACTCAAAAAGACCTCTGACCTATTGAATACTTGGAAAATGTCAGTTCTATATATTTTTTTCATGTAGGGTCTGAAAACTTGCATTAGATCAAATAAGGTATTAGTCATCTTAAAACAACCACCACCACCACCACAACAACACCCCAAGCTCTCAGTTTGTGATCTGAAAGCAATGCATTTTCTTAAAAGATAATTTCCTGGGATTCCTAGTATTAGGATTTCTTTTTAGTGCCATTTTGTAGACACCAGTAACATTCTACATCTCTACAATGACTTGTTTTTCTTTAAAGGTTTTTGTTTCTTTCAGGTAGCTTTTGATTCATAAGATATTATATGGGCCATAAATAATGATCCTCTCTGTGTCATTGTGTTTAGACAATATACACATTTTGTTTCAATCCTGTCTTAGAATATTATTATTCTATGTCATGAATGCTCATTTGGTTAAAATGGATATTATATCTATGAGACAACATTGTTGTTGCTTTGGTCAATTGAAGAGTTGATATTAATTCATCTTGATGACCCATATTGCTTTTTTCAGTAAGATGGGCAATCTTTCTATTACAGTGCCTTTGCTTTGTTACAGGTTTTGAAATATTTCTTTTTCCCTTATCTCCTTCAGTGTAAACAAGTATCTATGAGCAGCAGGTGTTTTTGGCAATACAACGATAGTCTGCAAAAGTAGATATTACAAACCTGACATGTCTATAATAAAAATGCCATCTAAATTCTGACAGATCATTGTACTTCCTTCATAAGGCATTCTGTACAGGGCAGTGAAGAATGTTCCATTGGAAACCTCAAAGTCAGAAGCAATATTATCTCCCTAACAGAAAATGGATAATATATGCAGTGTGGGGTAATGGTTTGGGTGTGAGAATAGAATGCTGGGTTGAATTCCCCGCTCAACCATGGAAACTCATGGAGTGACTTTGGGTAAGTAGAACTCTCTCAGAAGAAGGTAATGGCAAACTGCCTTTGAATAAATCTTGCTCAGAAAATCCTAAGATAGAGTTGTTGCAGAGTTGAAGGCATGTAACAATAATACAAAATAGTCCGTCAATAATAAGTAATACACATACTGATACTGTCAGGTTATACTGGACAAAATTAATGACTATTAAGCTAAATGTGGCATTTGCTTGACATTTGTTAAAATTTATACTTCAATTCTTTCTCCTTGTGTAAAGACAGCAAAAATTTCAGCAGGCATGCACAAAGAGAAGTATTCAAAGATACAAGGCAACTCCCTGGGGGATAAAAACATTATCAGAGAAAACCTACAAGATGTAACTAGTATTGGGCACTGGCCCAATGGAGGGTACTAGCCTCAAAATGAACAGGAGGGTAAAAGAGCCCACCAACAGCTAAGCATAGTTAGTGTGCATAGTCCTGGAATGCTGACTAGGGATGACACGAGAGGAAAGGTGAAATGTGGTGGGTGAAATCCTAACAGAGGCACCCTTCATTGCAGCATTTTGTTCCCAAGCCCTACTTGCTGCGACTACAGTCAGTTCCACTGAAGTGATTGCACAGAAGATGTGGAATGATTTGATTCATGGAATAGATAAAACTGTGTTTCATTTGAAAAACTGGCCATGAGCCTCTCTGCTTTGTGAAGTAAACCTGCCTCCATGAGATATGAGTATCTGCTGTGTAATTCATCAAGACTGGAATAGGATGCACAAGTGCACTGATTTTGGTGGAATTTAGAAACAGGTAAATTTCCATCCAATATGGTTTCCACCTGCAAGCAAAAGAGGAAAAACCATTCATTTTGCCACCTTAGTTTTCTGTTCCTTCACTCTCACTCTGCTTCATGGATAATTGGAATTTTATTCCAAATTACATATGTTAGGACCACCAGAATGTGTTCATAATTATTAATTCATTATATATTCATTTTGCCACATTTACAGTCCATTCTGTCCCAGGGACTCAAGGTGAGCAACTACAAGGATAAGAAAGATGGATAATTTTGAAGAACATTATTCAGCTTCTATGGAGGTGGCTGGGCAAGGAGTTTAGGGAAAATATGTTCTTCAGAGAAATGACTCCCACCATCAGGTTCTGTGAAGATCTGAACAGACATTGCATAGACAGTGAAAATCTACTTGGGAAGGTCTTCTCTGTGTCCATATCCCCACCCAAAAAAGCTGTACATTCTGCCCCAGGCCTTTCAAAATCTGCAGGCTTCAGACAGAGCTCTACTTCTTCATGTTGTTACTGTTGTGTGCCTTTAAGTAGTTTCTGGCTTATGGTTATTCTAAGGCAAACCTATCATGGGATTCTCTTGGCAAGATTTGTTCAGAGGTGGTTTGCCTTTGCCTCCTCTGATTCTGAGAGAATGTAATTTGCTCAAGGACTCCCATTGGATTTCTATGTCTGAGTAAGGATTGAAACCCTTGTCTACAGAGCTGTAGTGCAACATTCAAACCACTACACCATGCTGGCAATCTCATTATCTATAGAAATGCCTAAATATATAAACTGACTCTGTAGATGCACAACATACAATTGACCCTCCATATCCATGGAGTCTTTATATATTCACAGTGTTCAACTATCCACAGTTTAAAAATATTCCAGAAAGATAAAATTCCAAAAATGATTTTGCTTTTTTATATAAGGGACACTGTTTTAGTACACCACTGCATATAATGGGACTTGAGCATCCATGGATTTTGGTATCCACAGAGGGGGGTCCTGGAACCAAACCCCAGTGGATACCAAGGGACCACTGTACAATAATCCCTGCCTACAGACTTATAATCTAATTAAAAATGAGAGAAAAGGAAAAGGGGCATGCAGGGACAGGGTCTCCTCCTTGAAATGAAATGGAAAGCCCTCCCCAGTCAGAGAGAACAAATCTACAGTGGCTGCAAGAGCTCGACCATTTAGTGAGATTTTATGCAAGAATGGAGCTATCTCCAGAGGCCCTAGCACTGCAAAAAATTACTCCTAATGTAATAATATATGTGACCACATCAAGACTGGATTGTTGTACTCTTGCTTTCATTTTATTAATCCAGATGTGCATTTGGTTAATGTAGAGCAGGAATCATCAAACTTCAGGCTCATTAGATCTACCTTGGAACAATAAAGGAATGGTACTGTGGAAATCAGTTACTTCTTACCAAGAGAACTAGGTCACTTTCCATTTTTATTTTATTTTATTTATACCCCACTCTTCTCCCCATATGAGACCCAAAGAGGCTTACAGCAAGTCTAAAAAAGATAAGACTAAACACTTAATAGTTAAAATACAGTCTTTAAACACTTCTGTCCAATTTAGAAAAGGGACTTTCTTAATATTACTTATTAGTAATACTGTCTGTCATTATCCTCCTCTTACATCAGGAGTCTGAAAGGTGGCTTTCCTTTGTATCACAAGCAATATATTCGATTTAACAGAAATTGATTTTAAAATAAAAATTCAAATACTCTGGCTTATGATAATTTTTTATCCCTTTTGATAGAAACAGATGGTTAAAATCTAAATAAATCAAACAGATGTAATGAAAATGTTGAATTATTTTAAAATATATATATATATAAGTGCATAAAAAAGTTCAAATGTTGTAGTTTCTATCTGTTAGTAAGATGTATGTGCCATATACACGTCTCAATATCTTATCATTTAAACATAAATCTAATCCTTCCTCCCTTTGAAAACTAGGAGATGCAGCAATTCTTTATAAAGACATAAGAAGAGTAGAGAAGAGAAGAGAAGAGAAGGAGAAATTAGATAACATCTCCCCATTCTTTACTGAATACTGTATTTATTGTTCTAGTCTTAACTAAAAGAATATTTTAAATTAATTTAAAAAGCTGAGTAAGCACAGTTTGTTACACATGTATGTTCCTTCCATCCCATTGCATCCCTCGTCTACTCTATATGTGACTGCCCCTTGTGTGTGCATTGATAAAACAGCCAAAAAACATTTTTCATGTGACTGTATTAATACTGTATCAAGCTTCTTCTTTCTCTATCCCAATTCATTTTAGTGATGAATTGTTACACATTTTAGAACTCCACACAAAACTAATCTTGTCATAACAATGCATATTTGGAGAAGTAGTGTTTTATGACTCAATGAAACATATACATCCATCATTAAGAACATTGGACATCATTCCCTGCTTAAGCAGTACTAATTGGCGTTTAGGCTAAACACATGAGGCTGGGGTGCATGCTAGTTGGCATTGCCCTATGTGGAGGCTTTGTCGAGTAGTGTAATAGTTTAGGGTCCTGAATCCAAGAGAAGCTTAAAAGGTAACTTCATTTTAATAGTCTGTAAGACCTTCTTCTAAGACCTCTTATTACCTGGTCATCATATATCTTTAGGGCAAGTTCTGAAATTGCAAGATCCTTAATATTAAGGGAGTGTCATTAAATTATAAAGCCTTACATTACCTTACATTACCTGCTTCAGAAATACACTGGTTCCCATAGAGACAACTAGCAGAGAATTTTAAAAAGCATATGAAATTTTACAGAATAGAAATGGAGACAAAAGAATTAGAAAAAATATTATTTGCAGGAGATAAAAATATGATAATCAAAATCTATAAATTTCTGCTAGATTATGAGCTGAAAGAAAAAACAATTTAAAAACATATAATAAAATGGATGCAAAATATTGGAAATCCAATACCATTGGAAAGTTTGGAAAGAGTATAACAAAATGTAATAACTTGAAATAAAATTACTATAAGGGATTCTTCAGATGGTATATGGCACCAAGCTAACTAGCTAAGATATAGAAGAACAACAACAATTTCTGCTGGAGCTGTAAAGAAAGACTTAGGACATTATGTCATATGTGGTGGCAGTGAAAAGTGACAAAGAAATTTGGAAAAATAAGCACAAAAATACCACAGAAACTCTACCTAAGAAGATACCTTTAAGATCTGAAATTTTCTTATTGAATATTACAGATGTTATAAGAGAGAAGCTAAATCAAGAAATAAGCCTAAATCAAGAAATACAGTAAGCGTAATATTATATATGACCGTGGCAGCGAGAATGACTTACCCAAAATATTGGAAAGAAAAAACTGTGCCTATGATGGAAGAATGGTTTCTAAATAATGGTAAGTGATTTAACTCTAATGGATAAACTAACAATGTATATTAATGGGAAATCAATCCAACAGTATGAAAAACAATGGAAGAAAATAACAGTTATGGAAGTAGAATTAATCATTGATAGGAATTTATTTTAAAAAATGACTAAGAAGGAACAATGAAGGGGAGAGGACAGAAGTGTATTAAAGAAATGAAACCCCACCAAACAAATGCTAGGAGAATGAATTTAATGGAGTTACTCTAACTAGTATAAGAAAAAGAAGTAATAATTCCTGTATTGTATTATTAGGATGTCAATTAGGAATGTGGAGTGAATGTTTAAACAGGGGGGAAGGATTTAAACAGGGGAGAAGGATTGGGAGGGAAGTAAATAGCGGTATGAAAGAAGCAAGGGTTGCTTGTGAGTTATGTTTGTGGTTTGTAATTACTGAAAAATTAAAAACCAATTTAAAAAAAGAGAGAAAAGCTGCTTCCACATATTATCCAAATATACCAATTTGGCAGGGACAGTCCCAATTCGTTTTCTTAGTTTTTCAGTTGTTTTAAAATAGCCAACTCCTCCCACTTTTGTACTGGCTTACTTTCATTGGAGCCAATCGAGTTCAAAGTGTGAAAGTAGTTTGCATTCAATAGTAGAGGAGGAGAAGAAGAGATGGAATCTTGCTCTTACCATTATTATTATTATTAACCTTTATTTATAAAGCGCTGTAAATTTACACAGCGCTGTACATACAATCTTTTTAATTGAACGGTTCCCTGCCCTCAAGCTTACAATCTAAAAAGACACGACACAAAAGGAGAAGGGGAAGGGGATGAGAGCCAACCGTTCTTCTCTACCTCTGAGGCCTGGATCAGGGGAGATGGACTGGAGGAAAGACATAGCAATACAGGAAATGATTCAATAAAACAGGCAACAAAGGAACATCAAATAGCAAGCGACTTACCCTAAAAACCCTATCATGGGCCTTTCTTAGCAAGCAACCTAAAGATATATGATGACCAGGTAATAAGAGGTCTTAAAAGAAGGTCTTACAGACTATTAAAATGAAGTTATCTTTTAAGCTTCTCTTGGATTCTGGACCCTAAACTATTACACTCCTCGACAAACCAGAAGAAGGCTTAGTTAAAAGCAAAAATCAAAGTGCTACAATCTCTCCTAGTTTGTATTTTCTTCTTCATTTATAACTTGTGCCAATGTGACCAAACTCTGATGTTGCTTGGCCAGAAGTGTCCTGGTTTTAATCTGTAAAGTGTTGGAGCGTATGCTTATATTTGACTCTGTACAGTTTTGAATATTTTCCAGTATTCAAAGTGCCATGCATATCCTACACAGGTATAGGTGGTTCTCCCATTCAAAACGTTGCCTTCTATGTATGGTTCAAATGTATGAGTAGGTAACAGCAACGCTGGTCAGTTCCTCACACATTTGGTCTACATAGTTTAGTAATATCTGAATAAACCTTAAGAAAACCTTGCTTCTTCACTCACACATTCAAGTCACATCAAGACTGCTTGGTGGTGGGGATGGGAAGAAAACCTAAAGCAACCCATCCAAATGCACCACACACTGGACAAGATTTGAGCATAACATGAAAGAATAGACAATCCTATTTCCCCCCGTGTGCTAAGCACGGTCAGGTTTGGAATAAGGATTTTCACAGGCATCACTAAGGACCAATTTCAGTTTCTTGTTAAACTTCTTTTCCTACTGAAATGCCATTTATTACACTCAAGGCATTAATAGTAAGGCTTAACTATTTAGTTTCACATTTAAAAGCTAGTGCACACATCCAAGTTTATTACTTGATGACTTCAGGATCTGGCTATGGCTTGCATAGGTAAAGAGACCAGAATAGTTAGATGTTTGCATTAATGGACTTCTTATAGCTTTTCACACAAACTCCTCCTCCTCCTCCTATTTATTTATATCCTTGCCCAAAAATCCCACAAAAACAAGAAAAATGTATCATTCCTTGATTTTGCAGAAATTGAGAACGTAGTCAACCATTGTAGCTCATTCAAGACCCCTATAAGAACTGGGCCTGAGAAACATTTAATATGCACATCATTGGTTGAGTGCCTTATAATCTGATGAGTTATCTCTTGGCAATTCACAAGGAAGACTTGTTATGAAGGCAGTATAGCCTCTGCTTTCCCATGTTCATTTCTTATACCACTCCTTTAATGTTAGAATAACAAGAACACATGAGAGAAGCAAATCACTTTGTTTCTTCCTGCATCATTACTCCTTCTGAATGATCTGAGTGTTAAATTAGTCAAAGCCATATGGGATAGAGCCTCAGGGCAGGAGCAGCAGCAACCAGATTGCTCCCACAGTATAATAGGCCTCAATATGCAAACTGTCCCTTGCAAATAACATTCAGATTTATGTCAACCGATAGGGGAGTTCTGTCTGGGATGTTTAATTTGTGGTGGCCATTTCATACATGATGAACAAGCTGAAATTAAATCCTGACAAGATGAGAGTACTGCTGGTTAGCATAATGTCTGGCTTGAGGATTGGAATCCAATCTATTCTTTCAGTCTTGGAGGATTGGTTGACTCCATGGGCTTTCAGTTGAACAAAACCCCAGGGTGCAAATTTGTCCCATTGTTACCACATTGGAACTTTTAAGCGGTCTCTTGGGCAGTTCAGAAGTTAAGCATTTTTTTTACTGTAGCTCCAGAGGATACATGCCAAGATCCTGTTTGCTGTTTTTAACTATCTTGGCAGAAGAGGAGGAAGATGGTGTGGATGACGTGGTGTGGTGGCAGAGGAAAAGAGGTTGTTGTTGTAGTGAGGGCAAGTGACAGCAGTAAAAGCCATCAGAACAGATTTATCTCCTGACAGAGATGACATTTGCAATCACCATCCATGCTGCTTCACATCTGTTGAAAAAGGAATTATGTCACTGTGGGGGAGACTTGCGCTGGCTTAAGCCATCAACAGGATTCCAGCCACAGATTGCAAAGTCTTCTTTTCTAGTGCTATTTGTTCAACAAATTTCAGCAAGCATATTTAGAATAGAAGAAAGAGAGAAATATGCCTAAGGAATAGTTGACTTGGTTCTCACTAAGGTGGTAAACTTGTGCCTATAGGATATCATTGTAGACTGCACATGTGAAAAACTGCATGGTTGGATGTTCCATAATATACCCCAAATCCCTGAGACAGAAAATCAGAATGATACAAAGAATACCAGGTTACAACTTTTCTCTTTGTCTTCTAGTTTCCTAAATGCAAAGACTGATTTGATATGATTTCAAATGGAGGAGCAAATGCTATGAGCTCTTTTAGGCCATGCATGGTATGGCCCAGAAGCCCTTTTCACCACCTTAATGGGGACTATATCTCAGTTTCCATAATTATATGTATTTTACTGTTCCCAGAAGGCCTGGAGTGGCGATTAGTAAATTCATCTCAGGTGACATTGAAAATCATTATATTTCATGCTTCCTTGGAAAAAGATGTCAAAGGGTTGACGATTTCCAGAGAAAGCTAACTTGAAAGAATGTATATTTTAAGATAACACAAGACTTTTCTGCTTTTTCTGCAACAGATTGCCATGTTTACCTCCCCCCACTCAAAAAAACCTCCCTCTAACTTGTAACAGCATTGAGGAAGAAGGGGAGAAAGGGCAAAAAACCCACTCTGGACAGTCCTGAACCTTCTTGTAGGTCATGGTCATTCTTGAAGTTATTCAGAAGTTCCACTTCTCCTTTTTATCCCCACTGGAAGGGAGTCAACGGGTGGCTGCGGGAGTGTTAATTGGTGGTGCCTCATGTAATTTCTGGGCCCTATTTTGCCCCCCCCCCCAAGAATATAATAATAAAATTGTACAGCAACCAGATCCTATAGAGACTCTTCACTGTCTTGTTAATTCTGTACTTGTAAGATGTTGTTTCATAATAGTTTTGTATGGGAGAAAGGAAAGTGTTCAAATGTTTAGATGAGTTTTGGAAAAAAAAATCTGTAAGGGAAGTATCTCTCCACACAATAATAATCACATATTGGGTTCTCTGTAAATTTCCCCATAACTCTTCACTTTGTCTTCTTTCCATTATTTTCTATGAAGGACAAAGGACATAAGCAGAGTAACACAGTTTTATTGCTGCCTTGACTGTTTGCTTCAGATATGGGCGCGGGGGGCTGTCAGTATGCACACATTTAACTGTCTATCCTTTGCAGGGGAAAGTATCTGTATTTATGTAAAATGCCTAATGAAAGAACTCCATTTTTCTTCATATGAGTTGACAGATTCCCCATTATGTTAGTTGTTACCCTGTCTGAACTTCATAATAATATTCTCAGGTACGTACATTACTCATTACTAGCACATTAGTTTCCAATCAAAAAACTGTTAAAAATTTTCCAGTTAACTCCATGGAGGTGTTAAGGGTACTAATTAATTCTTCAGCTTGGTCATTTATTAGATTAATTAATGATTATTTTCTAAATATTTTCTGAAGACCATCCAAATGATACTAGTACTGATATTGAGATGACTGTATCACTTGCTTTCTGTCCATTTTGGTTTGAAGAAGTCCCATTGGCAATGTAAAGGTTAAAATCATGCTAAAAAGAGTAATTCTAGTGGGTAGCATGGAAAATCCATGGGAAATCCTGTTCTTTAAAAGGTCCAAGACAAGCCCGAGTCAGGTAAAGGATGAGTACTACCCAAGGATATAATCCGGCCCTGTGAGTTTACATCCCTCGCCTAGCGTAGGAATAAAAGACGGTGCACTCATCTCCTGAGGCTGTAGGCTGGAAGTGAAATAAGCAGTGGGGTCTTCACCCCTGGAATCATCCACTGTTGTGGGAGCTGTTGCAGGGTAGTGGAGGCCAAAAGATATGCTCATCCCTCTCCGCTGCTGCAAAACAGGGGGGGGAGGGCATGCTCCACCCTCTGCTTTGACACAGTAGCAGAGGTCGTCTTATGAGGACACTTATGTCACCGCAGCAAAACCCATTCCTTTGCCACTGTGGTGAGGTTGGGAGTGGTGCAGCAGGAAGAGGGCCAGACCAGGTGTTACTCTTCTTCTGGGGTGTCACCCAGTGTGGGTCGCGCACCCCCCCTACTGATGCTGCTGGAGACTAATCAATCAGATGCTATCTTTGGGATTGTTGTGGCCAATAAGGGCACTGGAATTCCTTAGCGGTCTTAGCAGTTTGATGTCCTTACTAACCAAATATATCTGATGGGTTCAATTTACTGACAACCGCATATTTGGGGAAATACTTTGAATTAAAATTATGTACATGTGGTTGCAGGCTTGCATGGCCATTTCTAGGCCTTTCACACACACACACCCATAGTGCATGCTGTCTGCTTGTAGTGGCTCAGCAAAAATGGTACTGCGGGTAGTGATGAGCTATTGTTAGGTCATCACCAGGTTAAAAAAACAAAATAACATGGGAGCAATAAAAGGAGAGGGGGAGAGCAGACACAGAACTGAAGGAGTCTCCTGCCAAACAAACATCCTCAAAGCACCTTGTCTCAGGGCTCGCTTGAACTGGGTAATAGCTCTGGGGTTTACAAGGTCTTGGCTAGACACATAGTTGTTGATCCAAGTTGTGCTGGCCTGATTTACTGTTTGCTCAATGGAGCTGAATTTTCACTAAACCCAATATCCACTAAGTGCAGAACTCCCCCCTCCCAATAATCAAACTTAGCTATATGAACATTAACATATTACCAGGGAAACTGTATTATTCTGGTCTGCAATTAAATTGAATTGGGACAGAATGTAATTAGCTGTTCTACTAGGAACACTTCAGAGATTAAAATCTGCCTGAAGTAGGGCTCTGTCAACAGCTCTCTGTTTAATTTATTGCTTTTAAAATTGTCAGCAAACTTAGCTCAATAAAATTTACTGCCCTTCCCTTTATCACATTCTGTGTTTGGCCATTTTATATAAAAAGGACTGATTATTCAAAGACAGGTTCTGTCTAGTATATAGCATAATATGCTTCCCTTTTCTATACTGAAATGTGCTCCCTGTCAAGTATACAGATGTCAAAAGCAGTTGAGTGTGTATGTTGAGTGTGCAAACTATACTGTTGCCCACCTTTTGATGTAAATTCTAAAGCAGATCTCTCTAGGTCTTGATCTCTTGATCCCCAGCCCAACTGCACTGATGCCATGCATTTCTGATCCAACTTGCTTAATCTCCACATTGATTGATTTCTTTTCCGTAATTCTTTCTCTCCATTGAAGTTACTTTGATCATCCAAGTCCTGGGTATTGAGATTCTGCCTCGTTTTAGATCCAATTTACATAAGGCCATCAAGAGCAGGGACACTGCTGAGAAATTCCAAACATGAAATCCAGCACTGCTGAGATCTCAAATGAAGCTTCTATGGTGATAGATTTCTGCCAAAGCACACTGAACTGAGAATGCCACTCTAACCACTCAGCCACTTAATTCTGTACTTGGCATTCTGGCATTCCATGCTCTGCTCAACATGTAGAGTTATAGAATAATAGAGTTGGAAGAGACCATAAGGGCCATCCAGTCCAACCCCCTGCCGTGCAGGAATACACAATCAAAACACTCATGACAGATGGCCACCCAGCCTCTGTTTATAAACCCACAAAGAAGGAGGTTTTACTGCTCTCTGAGAGAGTGTGTTCCACTGTCGAACAGCTCTTACTGTCGTTCTTCATAATGTTTAGGTGGAATCTCTTTTCCTGTAGTTTCAATCCATTGCCCCATATCTTAGTCTCCAGAGCAGCAGAGCTCTCTAAGTATTAGTAGCAGGATCAATAACACATTGTCTAGTGAGTACTTAGACATTGTCTAAGAGTAGAATATTAGTATCCTGAGTATGTTATGATAACAGTTGCACGCTGGCGAAATTGTGTGACTTGGATAGGGCCATTTCACCTTTTATGCACAGACAAAACCAACCCATGCTTCCATTCAAATCAGAGCTGCCTGAATAAACTTAGATCACAGTCATATATTACATTATTGGTGTATTCCTCTTCCTGCTGAATTATGTAATGCACACAGTGAGTCTTAGTAGATGAGTGTACTATACACTTATAGTGTTGCTATTCCACTTTTACTTCTCTGGCTGCCTCCTATTGCATTCTGAGGCTTGTAGTTCAGTGAGACCTAAGAGATCTCTGGCTGGGAATCCTAAATGCCCTTCCCTCAATCCCAGAATGCAACAGGACCCAACCAGAGCAGTAAAAGTAGAATAGCAGCCCTATAAAAGTGTAGTGCAATAATCGCCATAGTCATGGCTGATTCCCCTGCTATGGTATTGCCTTGATTTCTCCTGCAAGCTAGAATAGTTTCTGATTCTAAATGTGTCTGCCCACATTTCCAGTGTGGTTCCAGTCTCCTAAACAAAGAAACATATTCAGAGAATATTCATGTTGCTATTTCATGTGAGTATCTCACATACTGCTAATGTTGCATAAAGAACGAATAGTAATAGCATCAGCAGTAATGGCCATTATCACTTGATAGCATAAATTCATGATCCAGCTATTGCAGCACAGTTATCATGAGCGATTGCTGCTTATATGTCAAGCAATTAGCCTAACACTAGGAAACCATCTGTGAGGCAATTGTCATCTGGTCAAAGGACCACGTGAATTCACCCTTCCTCTTCATCACCCTGCCACATAATCATTCCTAATGATCTGGTGCCAGAAATTAAAGTAAAGTATGCCTTACAGATGTGAAATGACTTTTTGTCCAACCACTCTCATTTCACAGGGCGTAGCAAAGTATATGTATTTCTGTTGAATGTGAAATCTTAAGGCATCATTTGTGATCAGAAGACAATCTAAAAACAAAGTAAAAGGTAAAGGTAGAGGTTTCCCCTTGACATGAATGTCTAGCTGTAACCAACTGTAGGGGGCGGTGCTCATCTCTGTTACTAAGCTGAAGAAACAGCTATCTGAAGATTACTCCAGTGATCATGTGGCCAGCATGACTGCATTGAACACTGTTGCCTTCACCAAAGTTGTACCTATTTAGCTACTTGCATCTACATGCTTTCAAACTGCTAGGTTGGCACAAACTGTGTCTAGTCATGAGAACTCACCCCATCATGTGGCATTTGGGCCTTGAATTGTCAACCGTCTGACTTTACGATAGTCAGAACTGGCTTCTTAACCACTAAGCCACCACATCCCAAAGAATGGACAAGGCAAAGAACTCAGTGACAAAACAGTCTTTTAATTAGAGCCATTATTCATGCTCATTTATTCCATTCGCGAATACAAAAATAAAATTTTTGAATATGATTGAGATTAAATATTTTAAAACATTTTTCAATGATTTTTTTTAAAAAAATTGCACAAACAAGCCATCCCCTTTCCTTGCTCTGCTCAGCAAAGAGAAAGGGGATGGCATGGCTCTTGGTGTATGGACAATGGATCAGGCCAAATCAGACCTGATTGAGCTGTCCACAGACCAATAGAACCTCACGTCACTCTGGGTTTCCTGGGAAACACTGGTTTTCCCCCCAACTTTGCTTGTGGTTTGCATATTCCAACTATGTGTATAAGGCAGTGGTACTCAAACCTTTTGCCATTAGGACTTTACATTTACATGCGGGTGTAGTACATGTTTACCTAGTGTATGTATTTTCATCCACACATTCATGTACATTTATATTTTAATAATTCATAAGGAAATAAATTCAACTTTGGTTGTAGCCTAAATTTTAACCCCTCTAAGAGGCTGAACTTATTTTGGGGATAAGATTCAGCAACTTAAAATGTGGACAAAGGGCTCGAACAGACAGGCCAAAATAAAGCTGCTTCGGATCACTTTGGAGATATGCTGTTTAAATGATGCATGCATCCTAACAAGTTGGTAGCCATGCCAAAGTCATGCTCCAGTCCTAAGGACTGCAGCATAGCTTTGGTGCAGCTTCTCATCTCTTAAGATGCCTGTGTCATTTAAACAGCATACCTCCAAAGTGACCCGAAGCAGCTTTATTTTGGCCTGTCTGTTCGGGCCCTAACTCCAAAAGCAGATTCAGACTTGGAAGTCACCAGCTTCCAAAATAAAATGGAATTTAAAAATAAGCAGATTTCTCTCAGTGTGGAGGCAGGTTTGTCATGTATCAGAGTGAGGCAACCTGTTTTATGTGACTGCATGAGTAATGGCAAAAGGGGACAGGAAATTATTTCTTAACAATGCAGTATTTTTATGTGTTGCTCCTGGAAAGCACCATGTAAGCTCTGCTTGGGATGGCAAAATGTCTTGGGTCACTCCAACACTTTGAGTCTCTCTTATCTGGAATTCTGAAATCTGAAATATGTCAAAATCCAAAGTTGCCCGCATGGGTGGCTGAGATAGTGCTTTGCCTTTGCTTTCTGATGGTTCAGTGTACACAAACTTAACTTCATTCTCAAAATTATTAAAATATTATGTATAAAATTATCTTCCAACTATGTGTATAAGGCAGTGGTACTCAAACTTTTTACCATTAGGACTTTACATTTACATGCGGGTGTAGTACATGTTTACCTAGTGTATGTATTTTCATCCACACATTCATGTACATTTATATTTTAATAATTCATAAGGAAATAA
>NC_056522.1:136621013-136637219 GCF_019175285.1 Sceloporus undulatus
CCGTTTAAATTAGAACTGTCTCCCATTTTAGACAGTAGCTTTAGTACAGGTTGTACAAAATGTAATTGAATGTCATACTTAGACTTGAGTCTCATCTCTAAGATCTCTCCTTATGTATATACAAATATTCCAAGATCTGAAAAAAAATCTAAAATCCCCAACAGCATTTTATATAAGGGAGGCTCAACCTGTACTAAAGCTACAGTCTAAAATGAGAGACAATCATGAGGAAATTGTAACTTTTTCCTCTCTGGTAGTTTTCCTCCATTGAAGATCCTTTCAGGCTGTTTTGGTACAAAGGAGGGCGAAATTTGATTACTCAGCATATAAGGCTAAAAGCAGTTGGAATGGGGAAAGAGCCAATTGGGAAGAAAGTAGCTAAATGAGAAATAAGTTTCCTTTAAAATTTAGCCTCCCAAATTTCCAGCACCGGGCCTTTCTCCACCTGTCATCTCCTCAGAAGGGGATATGGTTAGTTGAGGTGGCCTGAGTGATCCCTGGGAAGAAGGGAAGAGACTGAGAGAGAGAGATTGTGTGCTGAAATCATCTGCTGCCTTTCTCTCCCTGTGGACCTCTGCCTGACAGACCTCCAGCCCCAGGCCCTTCAATACTGAGACAGCAGATGACTAGCTTCTACCTGTCCATTCTCTAGAAAAGGATATCAGCTGGCTGGTTGAAGTAGCAAGGTGACCACCAGAGGAGGGACAACAAACACCTCCAGGAGAACAGCTTTGGGGTATACTGAGGGCCTGCCTGGTAGGAGAAATGAGGCTGTTCCATTAACCAAAGCAGTGTTGATTTTTTTAACAACCTTGTCTACCAACAATAAAGATTTCTTACATGGAGAGTGGGGCAGAGACATAAATGTGGAAGCAGGCTTGTTAATGTATACAGTTGTATGAAAATATTCAGATGTGACAAAATGGAAATGGTCATTCACTTTGCAGAAGCCTGGAATTGGTTGCAGCTGGGATTCAGAGCAGCAGGAGATATCCAAGGTCACAGTGTGTGCCAGAAGCACGTAGCAATGTGTAAATATACTGCGTCATCTTTGGATGAGGGAAAGTATTCCAAGATGCTCAAGAACTTGTACAGGAAGGGGCTGGGCAAAGTGGCCGCATGGCAAAGCCCAGATCTCCAATTGTACAGTTTGTGGGGTTTGTAGTTGGTGCATGGTGTTAGTATTGTTTTCGCATGTGTCTTTGCAACTAAGAATAAACAGTGCCTCTTCTGAGAAAAGCCAGGATTCGGTGTGCTTTCATCTGGCAGCTGTTTTCCTAGCCAGCTCCAGCAGCTTGCCGGTTGTTTATCTTCACACAGGCTTTCGAGATTACTCTGCACGCTCACGTTAGCATCAACAAGACTGAGATAAGGGTTGGGATCTTGTTGGTGTCTTATGCATGCACAAGTTCCCTTACACATGCATTTGTACTTTTCAACTGAGATATAATGTTCATACTCAGTTGCAGGTTATAAAAGCAGAGTTATATGCATTCATGTCATTCTTTGCCTAGTGTGTAACTGTGTTGTCATGTATGGTTTTGCACTGCACATTGTATATCGATGCACAATGGAACACCAGCACAGTGTGATGTACTTGGAAAAATGGTCTGTGCAATCCAGAAGTCTGTAACAAGGATAGCATAACTCAGCTGAGAAGTAATACCATGCCATTGTTTAAAGTTCAATTGCAAGCATGCCTTCATTAGATACCGCTTCTGAAAATAACCAAAAGTAAGGTACCATCTTTTTATAAAAATAGGGAAATTCCATCCTTCCTCTTACTAATCTTCAACAGTATCTCTCTCTAGCTGCACCATTACAAATGAGCGGTGGGAAGACTGGCTAAAAATATTGGGACAGAATTTGTCCAGGATTATTTCATTCTGCATATTTAGAAACCATCTTACTTGCCCTTGGATTAATACAGTACATACTCACTCACCCAGACATCTATTTTTTTCTACTTAAGATCTAGGCTGGGCGATGGAAACCAAGATTGTTGGAAAGAAAAATAAGGGCGTTGAAAACAAACAACAAAAGTTTGTACTGAGGCTTGGGCTTTTTGTTTGGCAGCACTGTGGGATATTAAATAAATACCTATGGGAACCAGTGCAACAACAACAACAACGTTTATTGATTTATATCCCACCTCTTCTGTTTGGGGATCAAGGCGGGTAACAACAGAATTTATGCAGTACACAATACAAAAACAATAAAACCCAATTAACGATTGAGTTAAAATTGGCTTTATATGATCTCTGTGTCTTGCAAAGGAGACAATCTGCACTATTTTAGCCCCAACTGTGGTCTCTGGACCATCTTCAAAAATTCCCTTCATGTTAACTGTGCTGCTTGTTCAGCCTTACTCATAGGTTACCATCAGTGCCAGGATGATAATGGGCAGACCCATCAGAGAAATCATGTGGTGACCTGTGCTGTCTGAAATATCTGCAGATCACATGTGTTTTACTTTGCAAAGGATTTAGTCCCAGGTCCCAAATTCTGCTTCCTCTGCTTATTGCGGAGAGCTATCCCACATTGTGATATATTTTAGACAGATTTCAAAGGCTGATATAATAATAACCCTTTTGGCAGGCAGGCATTTTTTTTCCAGGCTTATGACAGCTCATCTGGTGGTATTAGAGAAGTATTAAAATTGCACTATAATTTATGTTATTTCTCTTGCCGCTCTCAAGCTACCACCTCCGTTGCTTTATTCTATTGAACTCCTTCACTCCCTTTCAATTCTGAATGAATAGAGTCTAATGCATCATCTACATAGAAAGAACTACTTTATTTCAACCAGAATAAGGCCACTTTTATCTTCATCCAGGGCCATCTTCCATTAGAAAAACTGGCACTTCTTTATTATTTGCCATAAAGATGGGAAATGAGCTGGAATATCAGTAACTGGAGCCACAAACTAGCAGTTAGGTGGGCTAGCTGATAAGGCAGTCAGAAGATTCCTTCAGTCTTTAGAAAGGAAAGTGAAAATCACCTGGAAATATATAAAGTCTGTGTGTGGGGAGAGAGGGGGGGAATCAAGTAAGGTTTTAGAAGAATCTAAGAGGCAAAACAATTTATCATTTTGAAATTATGTCTGTTTTTGACAAGAGATGTAATTACAGCTGACATTTCTAAGTCTGTTTCTGGTGACATCATTCTTAGTAGAGATTTGATTATTTCTGACAATAATACAAGTGGGTATTTGAAACAATAATACCAAAAAGGCTAACTTCCTAGCCTTTCCATTTTACATTCCCTTTTCAGAATGCCAGAGCTTAATATTTAAACAAAATGTTCATTTTTTTAAATCACTAAAACCCATTCTAAAAATCATTAAAAGTGCATCGAATTATAACCGATCATCCTTTAATTACTTTCAGTCAGATTTGCAGCATGAGAATTCTTTTATTACTTTTAAAAAAGAGTTTATGTGGTATGGCCTTTACATGAAAACTTTTTTTAAAAAGTAGAGAGCTGGAAGACTTCATTTTAATAAAAGCCTATTTTTCCTTATGAAAAGTCTACAATTTTACATTAGATAGCAGAGTCTGCAAGTGAAGTTTAGGTGGTTTGGGCAATGTGACTGGAAAAATAATTTCCTTTCAGCATGCCAAGAAGGACGGCAAAATGTACAGGAGCCAGGATAACAGGGTTATGAGTGGGGGAGGCAGATTCTCATGGGCCTCCATACAAAATCCAATTCACAAAGCCTTCCTTTACATGCCTACTCAGAAGTAAGCTCCACATAATGACTGGTTGAAGTGGGCATAGGAGTGCATGAACCATACAATGTTCATGACTTTAAAAAAATCATATATTCTTCCTTCCCTCCCTCCCTCAGGCTAATTTCAGATCAAAATTATGCAAAGTTCAGAAAAAGAAACATTTGCACACTTTTACCCTTTGAAGCAGTTGCAGTGAAGTCCCAAGGTCATCAGTATCATAGTGGTTGGGAAATTAGGGCCAACACCCTACATAATTGCAGAACACTTTATAACCTTCATACTGAGCACCAACACAGTGTGATGTATTTGGAAAAAAATTGTCAGTGCTCACAGCTGTCATCCTATTCTGCAATGGCAGTGAGCAAAGTAAATCAGCAATAGATACATGCCCTGCAATTATGGAACACATATGAAACCACAACGCCCCATAGGCCAAAAGCAATGGTAGATATCCTAACAAAATGATTGGTGCCAATGTTGATAAAGTGAAATAGAGCTGATCAATGATGGAATGAACACTCAGAGACAAAGGTCCAAACTATGAAAATATTTATCTACACAAATGGAGGAAATAGTACAAATAAATGTAAACATAGTAATAATAATCAACAAGAAGAAACATAGTCAAGCGTGGGGACCATCACGAATCCCTTCACAAAAAGCTCTCCACACACTCTGCACTCTTTGCCACTTTAGCTCAGCTTGGGTCACCTTGAAGTCATTCCACATTTTCACAGGCAGCCCAAAATCCTTTGGCGGGCCGCATTCGCCCCCTGGGCTGTATGTTACGCAGGCCTGATATATAGCATATCTTTGAAATATTTCATAGACAAAATCTTCTACTGAATTAAAAACACTCAGAAGTGCAGCTGCATTGACTCATAAACCTTCTTGGATTTCATTTCCTGTGATTCACCTGAAGCAATCTTGGATTAAACCCACATTAAATCCCAAATTTTGGAAAGTGAAGTTAAAGCTGCACTAAGACTACTTAAGAAGAATAAATCACCAGGAACATATGACCCACCAGTAGAGCTACTGAAATTAACAGAAAAAGCATTGTCCTTTGTCAGCAAATAGGGAATACAAAACTGAGGCCCTGAGATTGAAAAAGATAAATATACATCCCTATCCCCAAAAAGAGGGCACAAAAGATTGCAACAACTACAGGACCATTGCACTGATTTCACTCATAACCAAGATTAGGCTCAAGATTCTGCAGTAAAAATACTGGCCTAGAGAGCGAGGAATTCCAGAGGTACAGGCAAGGCCCTAGGGATCAAATTGCAAACATATGATGGATAATGGTGTGCACCAGAGAATTTCAGAAGAAAACCAGTATGTGTTTTGTAGCAAAGGTTTCACTGCATAGATCACAAAAAACTAAGAATTACACTTAAAGAGCTGGGTGTGCATTGGCGCATTTGATTGGCATGATGCACAATCTGTACTTAGGACAAGAAGCTACAGTTAAAACAGAATGGGGAGAAACAGAGTGGTTCCCAGTTGGAAAGAGAGTTAGGTACAAAACACGCTGCAGAAACAATCTAATTTGAGATAACTTTAACTGCCCTGGCTCAGTGCTAGGTAATCCTGGGAATTGTAGAGCTCTCTGGCAGAAAAGGCTAAAGGTCTCACAAAAACTGCAGTTCCCAGAATTCCTTAGCATTGAACCAGGGCAGTTAAAGTAGTCTCAAACTGGACTATTTCTTATATGTGCTTTGGATCTTAGGCAAGGATGCATTTTATCACCCTATTTATTCAATTTATATGCAGAAAATGTCATAGAAAAGGCAAGGCTAGATATGGAAGGAGAAGCAATGAAGATTGGAGGAGGAGAGGAGTATCAACAACCTAAGATATGCAGATGACACCATAATACTAGCAGAAAATAACAAAGATATGGAACAACTACTAAGGAAAGTCAAAGAAGAAAGTGCAAACAAAGGCAGGTTTAATGTTGAGCACGAAGAAAACTAAAATAATGACCACAGAGGATATTAATAAATTCAATATAGATGATGAGGAAATTAAAATAGGCATTGACCAGAACAGAAGTTACAGTCAAGAAATCAGGAGACTAGGACTGAGAAATGCTGCCATGAAAAGCAAGATCCTAAAGTGGCAAAGATATGCAACTGAACACTAAAGTGAGAATTGCTCATGCCATCATATTTCCCATTACTATGCATGGCTGTTAGAGATAGACGGTGAAGAAAGCTGATAGAAAATCAATTCACTTTAGATGAAGTGCTGGAGAAGAGTTCTGCAGATTCCATGGATGGCTAATAATATAAACAAATGGTTACAAAATTAAATCAGATCAGAACTTTCCTTAGAAGCCAAGATGACTAAATTGAGTAATTTTGTACTTTTGCCACATCATGAGAAGACATGACTCACTAGAAAAGACAATAATGCTTGGAAAGATAGGGGGCAGTAGAAAGAGAGATGACCACACACCAGATTGATAAACAAAGGGTCTCGACAGATCACCCCTAAGGGGCAGCCTGCAGCCATCCCTTTTAGCGCCAGATTGGGACAGCGGCAACTAGATGTCACGGCCCCAATCTCTGCTTTCTGCAGCGCAAAAAGGAGGGCCACAAAAAGGCTGCCATAGCTGCCCCTGCACAGCCTTTTCACTCTCCTTTAGTGCTGTGTCATGTAGACACAGCACCATGATGCTGCGTGTGGAGCAGCGCACAGCATCACGCCTGCCTGGTGGCGGAGTCAGGGCATGTGTCATGTGGACACCGCACCCTGACTCTGCCCCCAGGCCAGCCTTCATGGCTGGTCTGTCGAGCCCCTGAATCAAAGAGGATAAGGCCCTAAAGTCACAGGAACTGAGCAGGTCCATTGAGGATGGGAGTCTTGGAGATGTTTTATTCAAAGAGTCACCAGAGGTCTCGGTTGACTTGAGGGCAGTTAACAACAACACCAGCGTGGAGGTTGAAGCCGCAAAGTCAGTTCAGTCCAGGTCATACACAGGTTCAAGATAAATCCAGGAAACTGTCCAAATAAAAATTCCAAGAATGACATCAACAAACAGAGCAATGTCTAGAGCATGAACAATGTCTACAGGACGCTGATGTTGCTTCTACCAAGAAATCAAGTTGTCAGTAACAGATTCCTGGGGGAGATGCCAGGCTATTTATTGCCTGGCAGACTCCCACAGATGCTGCTTGATTGCTGGGCATTTTAGATACAAACGTGCAGTGTCTCCACCCCTCCTTCTCTCATCGATGCTTGGCCAGGCCCAGCACCACCAGGTCTGCATCTCCAACCATGTCTATGTCAGGTTGTGGCTTCTGGGAGATCTTACCATCTGTCTCTGACACTGGCAGGTCTCCCTGCCACTCTGTCTCTCCATCAGAGTTAGCACTAAAGCCTTGGAGGCAGGACACAACACAAAGGCACTGAGAGTTTGGACAACTACATAGACATTTTAGAGGTCTCTGCCCTGGATTTGTAAGTGTAAGTATACCCTCCTGAAATCTACTGAAGATTCAGTACATCCCCAGAAACTTACCAGTTCACATATTGCTGATCACATAGCAACAGCCTTTTCTGGCAATCCTGGGTCCAGACAAAGCCAATCTACCTGCTTCAAAATAATGTATAATAAGAATGTAGGGCTGATATTTGTAACAAAGCAGTATTTATGCCAGAGGTGTGTTTGAAACACTAGTAATTTTCTTATCTAATTCTGTCTCAATATTGCTGATTCACATAGCAACACCCTGCCTGGCAATCCTGGGTCCAGACAGAGCCAAGCTACCTGCTTCAAAATAATGCATAATAGAATGTAGGGCTGATATTTGCAACAAAGTGGTATTTATGCCAGAAGTGTGTTTTGAAACACTAGTATACAGAGTCTCTTATCTACAATAATAGGAGAAGCATCTATATATAATCTTAAATATTTGATTTGGGTTGAATCCCATGGAGACCAGCACTGAAATGTTAGAACAAGGGGCATCTCCCTGTATTCTATGCTCACTACGACACAGAAATCGGTGATAACTGGGGTATATGGGAGAAAACTGGCTTGAGTAGTATATGTGTAATTCACTTATAAACCCGGCTGCCAAGCAACAAAAGACCAGAAACAAAGTAAAGCAGAATAATTAGGGGGGAGAAATCCGCAGCCTAAAGTGAGACAAACAAGCCACCTATTAAGTCCCTCCATTTCACCATCCACCCACTCTCCCAAACAAATACCTAGGTCATTAAAATATGCCAGATTGAAGGAGCATGAATGGGCTCCAACAAATACCATGAACGTCTCTGAGGGATATAATGTGAAACACCTCTACTCACCCAAAATAAAAGCTGGTGTAGTGTGTGTGTGCGGTGGTTGGAAAATAGTGGTTAAGAAATCACAACAAATGTATTGGAAAAGAGGGATGCCAATAGATCAGCCCTCTGGCTGGAAGAAAGGCCTTAAAAACGTAATTCCACACCACAACAACAACCTATACATACAGGAAAAAGAAATGCCGGGATCACCTTTGAAGGCTGTAGAAAACAATTCCTGATTTTTATAGCAAAGTGTAACCAGAAGATACTAGTAAAATACTGGATTTCACTTGCCCAAGTCTCAATTCAAATGCTTCCTTGGCCAAAAACATTGGGCACTGCTGAGCCAATCAGGTTCCGAAATGTAAAAGTATATATTATGAGATTATCATGAGGCTGTTCAATAACCTCAATATGTTATGGTACAAAGGAACTATGTACACTGACATGGGGAGAGTGAGATAAAATATAATTAAAAACAACATCATAAGGACATGGCATAAGTTAAAAGAACAGTGCAATTAAAAACGAAACAAATTTAACATGACTACGTCCAAAATAACTGGGTTTTTGTTTGAAGATTATGAACTTACCGCACAGGGGCTCCATGGAACGGAAGAGAACGAACGAAAGGGGGCCGGGAACGAGTGGGGGAAGCATTTTACTGCACACAGAAGTACCTCACTCGTTCCGTTCCCTTCCTTCCATTGCCAATCCATCCCAGAAGACACGATTTTTGAGAACTGCTCAGAACAGTTCTCAAAAATTGCCTTCTCTGGGACAGATTGGGAACAGAAGGAAAGGGATGAAATGAGTGAGGGACTTCTGTGTGCAGTAAAAATGTGTTCCCCACTCATTCCACTCGTTCCCACCCCCTTTTGGACCATTCTCACCTTGCCTGGAGCTCTGTATGGTAAGGTCCAAGGTTAGGGAACCTTAGGCCCTGGAAACTGTAAACTTGGTTTCCAGTTCTGACCCTCAGAGATTCCCCAGTTATCTAGAACTTCTTGCACGACACTGTCATCTGGTTGCTTAGAAATCCCTGATTTTCTAGGATATCCCCCACCTTATCTAAAAGATTGAAATGCCTCTCCAATGCTCAGTTTCGCCAGAAAGGGCTTGAAGCCAAATATGCTGTATGTTTGTTGTCCGATTTCTTCAACCACACTCACTCCTGAACTTGACTCTTGATAACTTTTCTGAAATCTGATTTGGGCCTTGGTTAGAAAAAGCTCCCCAGCCTTGTTTTAAGAGAAATGGGGTCTTTTACTGCTTTGGCTGTGGCTACTGCATTTTGGGAGGTGTGTAAACTATGTGAATAGATGACTATTGTTTTGTCCACCCTAACAAACGTCCATCAATTAACTAGGTGAACATTTCTCCGGGGGTCATATATCAAGCCTTTCGGGTGCAATGACTTATCCAACCCAAAGCTATAGTCATGAGTGATCAAGGGAAGCTGAACGCAATGATGGCCTGCTTCCTTCTTTCTGTTTCCTCCTCAGGCTCAGGGTTCCAAAAAAAAAAAATAAAATCATTATTCAATCCTATTTTGACTCTGCTTCAGTCAGCTCACCAGCCTAATTCATTCCCTCCCATTGTGGCTGATACAGAGCAACCAATTAAGTAGTCAGTAATGAGGAAATGAACAATGAAAATTCAACCTATTACTTTACTCTTTTCTGCGACTATTGCTCAGTGATACACAGTACAATACACTACTCAGTGTGTTTAGGCATATATTCATTTAGAGAAGTTTATCGCATCGCGTTCTGAGAACTTTTTGGAACCCGATTGGAACGGAACACTTCAACTTTACCGCACGTTTTGTCCCCATCGGGTTCCCATCGCGTTCTACATACCCCTCAAAGCATTCCATATGTGTTCCTCGGAGGGAATGGATGAGAAAGTGATCCAACTTGGGAAACGTTTTTAAAACGGTCCAAGAAATGTCAGAGCGGTAACGTAATCTGTTCTTACTTCCGTTCCCATGTTCTGCCTTGTTGTGATTGGCTGAACGGACTTCCCTCCCTGCATTCCTCCACATTCGTAAGTATCATATTTCTTGCTCTCCCTGGGACTCAGCGAGTAAAAAAAAAGTAGAAAAAAGATTAAGCCCCACCAGTTGCGAGTGATATGTGTAGATATCGATAGATGTATGTAGATGTAGTAGTATATATATATGTATATGTATAACATTATATATATATATATATATATGTAAAAGTAACTACAATAATAATACAATATACATATTTTAAATATGTAATATATACAATATATATATATATATTTACATACAATATACATATAATATATATATGCATATTATTTATAATATTATATATATAATATATATATAAATTTTGTATATAGATTGCTGACATTATATGAATGTGGTGTGTGTGTGTGTGTGTGTGTGTGGTGTGTGCCTATATGTATGTGTGTATATAAAAAATTATACGTTGGGTTTGCACAAATATCTCCCTGTAAAAGCCTTTTGTTCTATGTATGTGGTACTCATGAACAAGAATACACTGTTACAAATACACATGCGCAAATATTGAAACGTTCTCATACTTCCTATAAGGACAAATGTGGTAAATTGTATTCCCGTAACGTTCTTGGAACGTTTTACATTTTCGAATGCGATAATATCCGTTCCCATAACGTTACCTCTTGAAACGTTTTGGGAACAGAATAGAAAAGTTTCAGGCACTGATGCGATAAACTTATAATCTCAGCAACTGTAACACTGTGCAGGATGTAATGAGACATTTAATTGTGAACAAAAACAACTAGTTAAGACCGCTTCATTTAAACAAGAGAAAACAACAATGCCTCATTGAAGTACCATTTATTGATATTTTGGGGTCTCAAAAGGAATTGTCATTTTTAGATAGATTATGCATCAGTTTAGAGGACAAAGTTAGCATGGATTGGTTATTACCATGTAGTTTATTAGGTGCAACCAACTGTACAGGCAGAAGGAACATCCTGATGAGAAGTCAGAAGTCTTGAGAAATTACTGTCATTGTGCCTGTAACTGAGGTCATGCCTAGAGAGAAGCTTGGATTAATGATCTGTCACTTTCTGTAAACACACATTCCAAACCCCATGAACCTCTACTGCTGCATGAAAATTACATTAAATAGAAAATGCATCAAATATTTGTTGCTATTGAGGAAAAGAAACCCATGCACTTGGCAGTGTGGAAGAGGGAAAAGTGCAACAAGGAAAAGACAAGCTGGGGGAAAATGATGAGACATATTAAACTATTCATCTTTCTAGTTGTGTGTGATTTTCACAAACCCCTTTTTCTGCCTGTACGTCCCCTCACCAAAAAACCCCACAACTTTTCTCATGCACTGAGACGCGTTACAAACCGCCATATAGGGACATCCTCATGATGTCCTAGGTTTAAAAAGGGGCGTCACTTCTTGACGCCCCCAAGCCTAATACGTCCTGAGGACGTACAAGATGGCGGCGCCCCATCTACATGGGGGCCGCCATGATGGCATCATGAACGCGCCACCTCCAAACGAGTTAATTCCCTACACTCACTTGTTTATTTTATGCAGAGTCACATGATCCGATTATGCCATATAGCTATTCCTAATATTGTTTACTGGTTACTAACCTGGAATATCAGTCCCCACACCCTACTACTGGAACTTGTCATACACAACATTGGTTTAATAAAATGATCCTTGTAATAAATATAGAACTGTTTCCCATAAACCAGTCAATGACTACTGATTTCTGATTGGGCTGAATTTTAAATAGAATGAAATCCAGTGGACGTGGTCCAGTGACATCACTGATAGTGGAAGCGGAGGCTGGTAAACTGGGCTAATTCCCTTTTATTCCTGCAGTGCCCCACGTCACCTTCTAGGAGCAGCAGTGAGAGAAAGAAATAGACAAGAAATAATTTAGTGCCTTTATTTTAAGGTTCCGGGAGACCGCCGAAAAGCGGCGGCCTGCACCCACCCCTTTCCTCACTGGATCAGGGCCTCAGTGGCCAGAGTGGCAGCCGCTGAGGCCCCGATCCGCCGCTTTCCAGACCGTGGGGAAGCAGCAAAAGGCCCCTTCCCCGAGGCCTGGTAAGGGGTATCCTTGGGGCTTCAAGCCCCAAGGACACCCTGTGGCGGGGAGGAGGAGAAAGGGGCCGCTTGGCCCCTTTCTCCCTTGCGTCGCTGGGCACAGCTATCTAAAGGCTGAGTCCAGCGACGCAAGACCAGGAAGGAGCTCCATTTCGGAGCTCCTTCCTGCTCTGACGAAAGGGTGCAGTAAGCACCCTTGCGTGGCGCGACGGCGTCACATGCTACAGTAATTGTTTTAGTTACTTTTAGAGATAACAAGGGGCAACATGACCTTACTATACAGGTGTGTTATGTGTCTCAGGCCAGTTTATTGTATGAGTGCTGGAACTATAATTGTATCTAATAGCTTTACAGGTAACTTTCCAAGCTTTCATTGATGGTCCTGACCTTGCTGTTGTTCCTGGTTTCTCAGTTTCCTCACAACACACCTACCTCCTTGAAGAATATAGTGCTTTACTAAGAGATAATTTGTTCAGCAATGTCAAGGAGGCATGAGAATGAAATGAACTATCATTTACAGTCACTTGGAGAAGAGGGCAAATGTAAAATCAAACCAGATCTCTCTCTTTTCAGAAACCTCTTCTCAGCCTGTAAGAACTGGAGGAACTAAGACTCCCATTGAGTAGAACTAGGGCTTTTAACTGATATTGATCTTCAGGAAAACGCTGCACTATTGTCTAACTGCCGCTCTGTAACATTGTTAAGATCTTCACTGTTTACCCTAGAAAATTGCCTCCTTATCTAACCTTCCCATGTCTACATGATCTCAAGACCCTTCTTATTAGATGCAGATTGAATATCCTGTCCCTAATGGAAGTCAAAGGATGATATGAAGGCACATTCACTGTAGACAGATGATGTCCACATGGCTGTAGAAAGAAGACTTGTGTCATTTTGTTCCGGAATGTCTTTTGTAGCTAGAGTTGAGAACTCAATATTGTGATCCTCTTATTATCCATATTAGAGATGTTAAAGCCCTCCCCAAAAGTGACATTTTTCCTAGCAGGATCTGAATATTATATGTCCTATCGAACAGCTAAGTGTATTAAACTAGCCTCGATGAAGAGAAATAATTTTAATTTGTCTTGTGATAAAATATGTTAGACTTATTCTGTATATAATGATAGGCCTATTTTGCATGTTTATATCATTAACTTGATTATATTATTTAATTTGTGCATGAGTTTATGCTGTTTGTTGTTGTTTTTACAGTGCTTGCAAAAGTCTGATTGGCTAAAGCAGAATAAACCTGTTGTTGTAGAGTAAAACTAAACACTTCCAGCATCCTTCTTCATGTGAAAGCAGGCATCTAGATACCTCTGGAAAGCCTATAAGCAGAACATGAAGGCAACACACACACACATAACACTGATGTTTCCCAACAACAGGCTTTATGAGCCATTTTGGCTCTGATCCTTGATGAAGCCATGGCTGTGAAAGAGCAGTCAAAATGAAGATTGTCAATCAAACTGTTATGTAGAGCACAATACAAACATAGCTTAAAATGGCCTCTCCCCATTTTATTCTCAGTTTCTCTTGAAAGACAATATTGTTAATATCATAGTTCTGAACTGAGAAATCACTAGTGAACACATGCATATTATCATAAGGGCAGTGAGAGAGCCATTAACATCCAAATGAACATATGTGGGTAACTAGACCTTTATTCAAAGAACATAGTATTTCAAAAGACATGAATGCAATTTTTGTCTAAAACACTCTCCAAAGAACTATCTCTATATTTTCTACCAATGCTTATCTGCTTAAATGGGTTCCTTTAATCATGGGAGATCAGCTTTTCACCTGCCTGGCAAGGAAGAAAGAAAGAAAGAAAGACCTCTCCACCTGAAGACTATTGAATAAGAGGAGCACTTAAGAGGCTTGTGCTGGATATTTGGGGAAGGTTTCTGCAAATCTTTGGATCTATCCCTTGTGGAGGGTGACATTTGGGTCTCTTTATGGGAGGAAATCATTGCTTCTCTTTTTATCCCCTGTGGCTAAATTATTAAGGATGTCTTTTAACTTTTTTAATGTAATTTTTATACTGTTTTTAGGTTATTGTACCTGTTTTAAATTTTATTGTCATGTGGTTTTTAAAAATGTTTTTATCCGTGAGCCGCCTTGGGTCCCTTCTGGGAGAAAGGCGGCGTACAAAATAAATAAAAATAAATCTGTCTTTTGTGTATTTTTTTAATCTGTTGCACTTTTAGCCTGTCCTGCTACTGTAGAGTTTAAACATCAGTGTATAGAATTATAGAGATCTTGTAGCACCATTGAAACTAAGTGAAAGAAAGAAGTTGGCAGCATGAGCTTTCCTAGACTTCAGTCTACTTCCTCAGATGCATTTGGATTTGGAGTTGCATTCTTCAAATGCATCTGAGGAAGGAGATTTTAGCCTAGGGAAGCTCATGCTGCCAACTTCTTTCTTTCTGTGAGTCTCAAAGCTGCTACCAGATCTCTCTATTTACTAATCATACAGATGAACACAGCTATATCTTTGAATTATAGAACTGGAGTGGGGTGTGTGTGTGTTGTGTATTTTTTTTTTGTTATTAATCTGTTGTATTTCTATATGCTGAGACATGTTTCCCATTCCTGGTTTGTGCCCTGATTACATTTCAGCCTCAATAACACATATCTGTTATATTTCAATAGCATATCAGTGTTATGTTATGGAAATATAACTGTTATGTTATTGAAACTGAAATGTTCTCTACACTGATGTTTAAAGTCTACTCTATCCTATTACTGTAGAGTTTAAACATCAATTTATAGAATTGGAGTGGTGATGATGATGATGATGATGATGATGATGATGATATGAGTCAGCTTGAGAGGCATGCACGCACTGTTTCTGAAGCCAAGAAAGTGTGACTTTCCAAAGTGCCTTTTCTGTGTGTTTTGGTTCTTTATGGTGATTTGATATCAGAAAGCCTCTGAGCAAGGCCAATGTAAATTGCTGTGATTTTTACAAACTACATGCCGCAGTGAAGAAAAACCAAAGTCCCTTGACGAAGTACACACTTCTGAGAAGTATACTTGGTGCAAGAACGGTGAAATCACCTTGACATGTTCAATATGCATAGCCATGTGAACCCATGTTCAGTGGGAAACCCAAGAGTTTGGATATTCAATAAGCTCTGAAATATGCAAGAGGCCATCTTAAGTAAAGCCATGTTCAATGCCCAAATGTGCTGTTTGGAATGGGGGGGGGGGGTGGTGGCAGAAAGGGAAGTCCAT
Source organism: Sceloporus undulatus (assembly GCF_019175285.1). Classification (NCBI taxonomy): domain Eukaryota; kingdom Metazoa; phylum Chordata; class Lepidosauria; order Squamata; family Phrynosomatidae; genus Sceloporus; species Sceloporus undulatus. Next base: position 136,636,390 of record NC_056522.1, read on the forward strand.
TTCTGCCATCTGTTAGGAATAATGCCCAAATGTCTCCCATTTGATCATGCCTAAGAAAACATGCATTTATATTAACATTTTTTAGAAATCATCAAATTTTTTCGCATGTCCTCCATTTTATAAAAATGTGTCCTACGTTTGAAAATGTTGTCCTATATTATTTATTTACAAATCTTGCTGGAAAGCCTTAAGGTTGCCATAAGTTGGCAATGACTTGAGGTCACACAACAACAATAAAGGAATGTAGTAATAAAACCTGATTTTAATCAGAAGACCATACCTTGTACTTTAAGCTCCCAAAACAAAGCAACCAGCCTGAACTCTAGGGAGATTTAAACAGAAAGAGGCAATGGAGAATGGAACCATAAGCTGTATCTGTGTATCTGACCTAAGGCTATGGCTAAAACAACACTTCCACATTTGACTGTAAGCAACCTATGAAATACATGCCCCAAGAAATACAAATTTATTGTTAGTGCTTAAAGGGGAAAAAACAGATTTAAAATAAATTGCTAAAAAATCTTCGGATATAGTTTTCAGTCACAAAAGGGTACAGCTGGTAATATAAAGACATTTTTAAAGGGGAATTAAATTCTGAAGCAGAGCCGGTGTGTTGTGTAGATAATGAACCAGACAATCCTCATTTTAGTTAGCTTTTTTTACTAAAAAACCTACAACCCAATGAATACAAACCTCTGGCCTCTGGCGACACTTTGCTGTCACTTTGATGCATTCTCCAGACTTTATCTTGGAGTGGGCAACCTGAAGACACAACAACAACACAAATTCCTATGTGGTGAAGGTTGGACTGGATGACCTTTGGGGTCTCC
>NC_056522.1:136637244-136657982 GCF_019175285.1 Sceloporus undulatus
AATGAGAAAATACCAGGGATCTCAAAGTAGAGCTTGGACTGGCTCCTGAGACACTGGACATCCACTCAGTGTTGCCAGTATTTGGCTAGATGTGCCAATGGTCTCACTTAATTCAATGCAACTCCCCATGTTCCTTTGGAGCAAAGTCGAAACACCATTATGACACTAATGAAATGAATTGCACAAAATACCCTTCTTCAGAAAACCAGTACAATCTAAGTTTCCCTACAACACATAACTTATGATTAGTCTGTAAATTACCCTTTAAATAGCAGGTTTACATATCAGTTCCTTTTTCTTCTCCATTTTTCTTTTGTGTTTCCCTACCTCTAAGTTAAAACATTCCAATGGATTCAGACTCAGAAGTTTTTCAGACAGTGAAAATAATCCAGGATGAATTCAGGTTGACCCTCTGTTGTTCACATGTATCCCAAATGCCCCTGATTAGGGCGCGTTACAGAGCGCCACAAAACGGTGCTCTGCCTGCGCCGTCATTAGCTGCACTGAGAAGCCCCAGAGGCCAAACCGCGAGGCTTCCCAGCACAGCTAAAAAGAAGCGCCCGAATGGCGCTTCTCTATTCGTCGTGGCTATGGCGCCGCGAGGCACCAATGGCGCACTCGTGGCATCATATGCGCCATGTGACATGTGGACACAGCACGTCTGCTACGTAAAGATGGCAGCCCCCATGTGGAACGGGCGCCGCCATTTTGTATGGACTCTGTCCGTACTAGGGTTAGGGGCATCTGGAAGGGATGCCCCTTTCTAACCCTAGTACAGACTGAGTCCATACTTTATGCCCGTCTGTAACGGGCCTAAGTTTGAGGAGGGGGGCTGCCAAAACCCCCACTTAACCAGGGATAATCAATACCAGAGGGTTTTTTAAAAAGATTTTTTTTAAAAAAAAGATTTATATCATTGACAGTGTAAATAACCAATGCGAATAGATCCAGATTTAAAGTCTGCATGCCTTGAACGTGTTTCAAATATATTCACATCATTGACTCCATGTTTATTCAAGTGCTAGCATGTGTGAGCAACTGAATTTGCAGAGATGCAATTCCATCGTGTGAATAACAAACCCAGAATACATGAGTGAGGTTATTCGGATTCTTCTGCTAAAAAACTCCAATGTCTGAAAGACCACTCAGTTAATTTCACTTGGGTCCCATTGATATGATTAAAGTTAAGTCTTGACTTAATTAGTCCCATTGATTTAGTTCTGTAAACTAAATCTGGACTCAACCCAATAAGTTCTACCACAAAGAGAGGTAAAACTTAATTATCATTGAAATTAGAAGAATCCTTTGCAAGTGAAATACATATTTTCACATACATATATTTCACAGATGCAGTTTTCCCAATGTCTGTAATTCAACAGATGCAGATTCTGAATCATTGCCACTTAAGACATGTACAGCGTATTTACATTACATCATTCCTGACGAAAGCTCTGCTAACTTTTTTCTCACCCAATATTTTTGCATTTTCAACTTCTTAATAAAACCTTTACAGTTCCCCAGCTGACATGTTCTCACTGAACATGTCCCATAGCTTTGTGCTACATGTGGCAACAAACAGTTGCAAGGAGTTGCAGCTGATGACAAACTTGTAAGGCAACATTTTCTCTCTAAGCTCATCCAAGAAATCTAAAACAAATTTCATTAGTACAAATGAGAGATATAAAGTACTTATCATGGGGAATAATCATGGTGACATGGAAAACAATGGGGAGGGGCTGGAAACATGAACAGCCAAGCTTCCTGAAAAGCTGTGTCCTCCTCCTCCTTCTCCCCTCCGTCGCCCCTGATAATACTAAAAAACAGGAGCATCCAATGATGGAAGATTCAGGAAACATAAATCAAAGTACTGTATCTCACAGTGCATAGCTAAATTGTCAAATTCACTGCCTCAAGATGTACTGATGCCTGCCAACTTGGATATCTTTGAAAAGGGATTAGATACATTCATGGAGATCAAGGCCATCAATGGCTACTAGTCATGATGGTTATATACATATATCACTTCTCATATAAGAGTCAATGTGCCTCTGTGTATCAGTTGATAGGGAACAGAAGAGGGGATGCAGAAATTACACATGTCCTGCTAGGTGAATAGAAACCTGGGGCCTATTCACACTACACAAGTATGCCACTATGATCCCATTTTAACTGGCAAGGAAGAGTCTTATGCCCATGGAATCCTGAGATTTGTAGTTTGGTGAGGCATCTCTCACACAGTTTACTCCTCTGTAAACTAACTAAATCTCAGGATTCCATAGGGTGTTGCCATGCAGTTAAAGTGGTATCAAAGTGCTATAACTGTGTCATGCAAAAGGGCTGCTGGACCAGATAGTCCTTTGTGATGGCTCCCAGCACAGCTCTTCTTGTTTTCTTAATGCCACACTTGCAATCCAATCCCCATGCAAAGGACATTTCTTTACTTCCCATCTTCCTCGAACTTTTGGTGCTGCCCAAAGTCCAGCTCCAGAACATTTTCTTTAAGAGAATGTACCTTCTAAGATCCTGGTTTTAGTTTGTACTATGGTGTTCTCATCAAAAGGATGTTTTGAGCCCTTGACATGTGAGTGGACCATTTTCCTAAATCAAAAAAAGATTAAAACCATCCTTAGTCATATAGCATGACTCATTGCTATCCAGTGTGTTGGTTTGTAAGTTTCCTATTGTTTCTTCCTGAAGCATTTTTAGCTAACATTCTCCCTTGTCTGTTACGGTAAACAGTACGCAAAAAAGACAGGCAAAGATGAAAAAGATCACCCAATAAATTCCCCTGACAATCAGGACATGAAAACTCTTGGCTATAAGAACCTTATTGGATGCTTCTTTGAAATCCAAACCCAAAAGGTATGAACTGTCTAGCTTTGCCTTCCTCTCTCACACAGTTAATGTCCAAATCAATGGAATCCAGAGGCAATTCAAAATGCAATAAAAACATCAAAGGCATCTTATCAGGAAAGATCACTTATTACAACAAGTAGGAAAACTTCTTTTTTCCCTGCCATGCAAAGCCAATAAAGTGATGGAACCTGGATTGAAAAAATGCATTGCTCATCACTACTGTCATTTCAAAAACATTCTCTCTACAATAGAAAAGTGTAGAACAAAGCTGGAAATCATAAGCCTGGGGACATTTGGCAGTCTGAAAGCAAAACACACCCAGATTTAACCATTTTTAATTCGATTTGGCTTTGACTGACAGAGCTAAATATGAATAAAGTTATCTCCCACTGAAATCAATGAAATGCTGACATGGGGACTTATAGGATTGCACATGCAGTGACCTAGACAAGGATTGCTTTTCCATAGTGTGTATGTGTGTGTGTGTGTGTGGGGGGGATTGCACCACCAAATTTGGCCTCAACCCACTGTTTTAAAACACTATGATGTGCTCCAATAGAGCTGCTCCAAGATATTGTGCTCCCTGGAGCATAGGGCAGAATATAGCCCCCCCCCCGGCAACCACACACACACACACACACACACACACACCATTTCTATTCCATGTACAGATGCAAAATGGACTGGCCCCTGAATGTTTCTTCAAAAATGAAATTTGAAAATAGTTCCAAGGCTAGCTTAGGGGGGTGCAACATAGACTATGAAGCATACACAGCTTCAACCTCCAGCTGAGGAGACTGAGCAGGGGATTCAGGAAAAATGGATGGTTGCTTCTTCTGCCCCTTAGTCTTTGCTCCTTGAATTGGTTGCCACCCTTTGCCTAAAGGCTGGACTGGTCCTGACCCTGTCCTCCTTGAGTCAGCAAGATATTTTACTTCCCTATATCACTAGCCACACATTTGGTCACAGAATGAAGTACAAATATGGGGCTTCTTTATACAAGGCAGAAATCCTAATTGTCTCAAGATTACTGCATGTGTGGAAGAGCCATGTGCCTATGAAACTGTTGTTGTTGTTGTTGTTGTTGTTATTATTATTATTATTATTATGTTTTATTTATATAGCGCTGTAGATTTACACAGCGCTGTACATACAAACAATAAAATAGATAAGTAAACCTGCCCATGGCATACAATCTAAGAAATAATAGCATAATACATATAAATAATACATAACAATACAGGAAATGGTACAGTAAAGTAAAGCAGGCAACAAATTAAAAACATCAAATACCAAATAATAGTCATGCAATGCCTGGGAACGCTTCTCTGAACAGGATGGTCTTCAACTCAGTTCTGAAACTGGTTAAAGAAGTGATGACCCTTGCAGCTTGTGGGGGAAGGAGGTTCCAGGAGTGAGGGGCAGCAAGTGAAAAGGGACGAATCCAGAACAGGGCAGAGAAATCCTGGGCTGAGACAGCAGACCTTGACTACTAGAATGGAGGGTATGGGTGGGAAGGGGAGGAGAAAGAAGGTTTGATAAATAAGGAGAGGCCATCTCATGGAGGGCTTTAAAAGTCAATAACAGGAGCTTATACTGAATACGGGAGCCAGTGAAGGGATGATAATAGAGGAGAAACATGGTCAAAGTGGTGAGCAGATGTAATAATGCATGCAGCTGAATGCTGGACAGAAATCAACGGACAGAGGTGAGAGAGAGGAAGCCCTGCCAGAAGGAGGTTACAATAATCTAGTCATGAGAGGACCAGAGCGTGGACCAGAGCCTTGGCAGTAGAGGCCGAGAGAAATGGATGGATTTTAGCAATATTGTAGAGAAAGAATCTACAGGCCTTGGCTGTGGCCTGGATCTGGGGGATACATGACAGAGAAGTGTTACACATTTGCAGTTCTTCCATAATAATGCAGAAAGAGAGCTATGTTGTGTGTGCGGCCAGTGGCCATGATCCCATCTTCCCCCAATATATTTGTCAACCTGTAAAGAGGTTTATTTGCTTCCATGATTCCCTATACTGGGGGAACCGGTGGGCCTACGATAATACTAATAATAATAATAATCATATATAATAATAATAATAATAATAATTTCTCTCCATGATTTGAAATTGGAATTTCAATTTAAATTTGCAAAATCTTGTTTCCAAAAAAGGCTTCACAATGACCAGGCCCTAAATAACCTGATTCTTTCGTTTTCTGATTTTTCTAAGATCACATTTTTGCCTTGCAGCACACAAGAGAGTTCAAAGAACAGAGATGCTGAGATACCAACATACTCTCTCTCTCTCACACAGTCTTTTTTGCAAATACTGCCCTCAGTACTGACAAGTATGTTTAAACTGCAATACTGAAAATCTTGGTAATTTCTATTTGAATCTGTTAGCTGATCTAGCTGACATAGCATTCAAGCCTCTTGAACAGAAAATCCTGTTTTTAATATTATTATTAAAATTTACTAATATATATAATACATTCCATCACACATAAAGGCAATTACATAAAATAAACCCCCTCAGAAGTTTCTACAATTGACTTCCTCAGGCCCCCAATAACAGCCCTTACTCAAATATCTGTTTGTCCGATTTTAAATATGACTTTGTAAATTACTAACAGTCCTCCTAGACTAGACCATTTTCTAGTTATGTATTATTTAAATATTTAACACATATAGGACGTAAACCATGTGGAATTTCTATCTGCTTCAATGCCTTTTCTGTCTTACTGGCATTTGCTGTGTTCCTACATCTTACAACACCTATTTTACAGTATTCCATAATTTGAGACAATTCTTCTTTTATTACATTAATATCTTTATGATTTAAACAACCAGTCAGTTATCCATTTCTATCATTTCCAAAGTTTATAACCAGTCATCTATCTCAGGTATTTCCTGACATTTAATGTTGGACTTTGTCATTCTGGCTGCCGTTATTAGATACAGCTAACACACCAGTGTTTCCTTCAATTTCCAGTGAAATTTTTATTAACATGTTTAAAAGATATATTTCCGGCCTCATTCAAATTTTATCTGCAGCATCTTTCAATCAATATATGCATTTGTTTCCATGTTTTTAAACAAATTTGGACAGCACCACCATACATGGAACCAAGTCCCTAGCTGATGGGCATTTCCAACATAAATTGGGAATCTTTCTTGTAAATCTATGGGTGTGGCAGCGGTTGGCCATTCAGAGAATGAGGCAGTAGGCAGGGAGGTAGTCTGCCACTGCACCACCGACAGCCCTTTCTTGATCCCACTGGATGGCAGGCAGTGGGGTGACTAGGGAGGAGTGAGGTCAGTGACACAATGAAGAGGAGAGGCAGGGTAGGCCCACCACCACCCCCACTACCCCTTACAGGCACGCACACCAAGTGACATTAGTGCTGGGTGGGGAAGGTATCCCTCAAAGCCTGTGACTTTTTCAGTGACTCTTACTGTATAGGGCTGCTCTGGAGAATAAGAACTGGATCTCGTTTTATCTGTTTAAAATCTTAAATCCAGATTTTCTATCCATGAATTTAATATTATTAAAACAGTACACATGTGTACTAATCGCTAGGGATATTCATGGTTTTCTCAGCAGATTCCACTGTCTCTTCTCTGACGTTATGGTTTGCGTATATGAGTGATGTGGGGTAGGTATGTTGCATATGTAGATTAAATTTATTTTCTTGCTCATACTTTGGGATTGTGCACTCTCTGTTTGTTGCAGTCGTAATATATGCATGCACACGTCCTTCAGGAAATTTATTAAAATGAATTGATTTAGTAGGAATGGAAGTAAAATATTCTTGACGGAATGTGTCTCCTATCCATCTCTTTGACAAATTATTAGAACAGGCATTCTGTTCCTATAATGTTTCTGAGTAGGTTCATCTGAGGAGTAATATGAATAAGAGCTGACTCAGGGATACTAACAGTTTACATGCTGTCCTATTCATATATTCATAAGCAGGTCCCAATAAGTATAATGGGGTACTCCAAGGCTGTGGTCCCCAAACTGTGCTCTTTAAGGGATTTTGGTTTCAGCTCCAGAATCCCGACTATTGGCCAACATGGCTGGGCTTCTAGGAGCTTACGTCCAAAATCTCTTACAGACACAGTTTTAGAACCACTGATCCAAGGTAATCGAGCCTCAGTCTGCAGTCCAAATATACTTCTACACTCATAACTGTAAATGGAAATGCAAATTTTCTTCTTGATTATTCTAACTACAGTATAGATTTATCCTTTCTAGTATGTTTATGTGTCCCCAATGTACTTCTATGTATTTCTTTAAAAATGTGTTACAGAAAGTCTCATTTTCTAAGGCTAGTTAATCATACCATAGGAGGCAGTAATCCTAGTGGGCCGGAGGCTTCTCTGAGTAAACTGGTATAGGATTATGCCTTTAATCTCTTTACAAATTAGAGAGTATCTAGGTCATGCCTCACATTAGTATATCACAGATTCATGGTGCAAAGTACCCCTTGGGTTCATCTACACTGTAGAAAATGCAGTTGCTGCCACTTAACCCATGGCTCAATCCTACAGAATATGGGATTTGTAGTTTCGTGAGGCACCAGCACACATTGGCTAAGACCTTTTAAAACTACCAATCCCGGAGTTGTTGGATTGAGCTAAGGAACTAATGTGATGTCAAAGTGCATTATTTCTATTGTGTAGATGCACCTCAGGTTTCTAAGAAATGAGTCAATAGTATGCCACTATGATCCTATCTATATAAGACTTATATCATAGGTGAAATAGATAAGTATTATTATGATATCTTTACTAATCCTGAAGAAATTCAAGATATTATCCTGCATCAGAGGACCAATCAGAAATTCAGAAATATTCTTTTCTGTCTGGGTCTGAAGTTTTTCTGCTTGGCAATAGGACTCCACACTGGGTATTTCCGATCATAAAAGATATGGGAACCTGTTGCACAGAAAGTAGATGGAGGGATATACAGTTTAAGAGAAACCTAACAGATATATGTTTAAAAAAAACCAAGGAATACTTGAAACTGCAGGGGTGTTAACATTGAGTTTGGGGGGGGGTAAACAGCATTGAACCACAATTGATGCATTTTTTGTCAAAAATGTAAAAGTTAGACATCATAAAATGAAAAAACGTCAGTGTTTGAGATTTTGTGTTTGCGTTGTATGTTCTTATGTGTTAATTCACTTTATTGGTATATAGGAGGAGAGGAGTACACATGTCATTCTAGTGTACTATGGTGATATGGAAAAAGTGCAGGTAATGCACAGTAGTATTTAGATGTGCCGATAAATGATACAAATATATCAAATATCATAGGGGATTAATTGCATTGATATGCCTCGCTTTCTTGGTCTTTAACTTTTTCTATGTTACCCTTGATTACGTTTTTCTGAATACGAAAACAAGATTTTACCAGTATTACCACTATTAAGAGGAAAAAAATTCTCAAGTTTACAATGGTAAATGATCATACTGGAGATTAAAACACAGCTGAGTATATGTAATGAGACAACTTTATTGTGTACCAAAATAATGCCTTGCTAACGTGGGGGGTGGGGAAAAGACAAGGTATTTATACAATCTTAATGAAGCCTTGCTTAAAATCCAGCTGTGAAAATGTGATTAATTCACACCCCTCTGGGCACAAGACGAAAGAGAAGATCCTGTGTTAAGTTTAATTTGCACATCCTCTGAACTTAACTGTGTTTCTTATTATATGCCTGTCAGTGTTAAATGTACAGTTTGTGCAAACTACAACAAACCACAGTCTTCTGTATTGTACTAGTACAAGTGGCTGGGAAAACCATTTTCACCTATCAAACTGCTCTGATGGTAGCATATGTTACCGGCATTGGATATTCTGAATTCTGTTGTGTGTAATTGACCCCGATGGACCCTGCAATGCAGTCCACCATAACCCCCAAAGCAGAGGACATGTCTGCATGACACCCAGGTGAGGTCAGACTAGGGACCATGGGAACATGTCCCGGGTCCCTGTAGGCTAAGCAAATAGTTTGGAGTTGCAAATGGGAATTAACACCCTCAGAAGGATAAGTCTGATGGACTTAATCAAGTATCCATTCCCACCTAAATAATACAAACTATTGAGTTCCCATAGATGGAATCACTTTGGCCAGAGGCTAGCTTTTGCCTATAAAAGACACCCCCCCCCGCAAAATAAACCTTGCAAGTATGTTAGTTTGGATTCCATGGGGACATTCGTCTCTGTGAACCCTGGACTAGCCGGTGCACTCGTTCATCGGAATGGCCATGTCCCTTCACTCAACCAACTGAATCCTAAAGCGCCTTGCATTTGTGTAAGTTATTGCCAGTAGTTCCGCCTCAAAACTTTTCCCAGCTAATCCTGATTTTCTGAGCTTGTTGATGCAAGTGTTAGTGATTGCTGTGTGATTTCCCCCCAATAAAGAACATCATTTAAGAATTCTGCCTCTGCGCATTCCTTTGGTCCACCTTTCTCTTGGTATACACTAAGGGAACATTCTTTGGGGTTCTTGTAGTGGCCCCAGTAATATTTGAGCTAAATAAAATTCCCCTAGAAGTCTTTTACCTACACATATAGGAAAAATTATCATTCTGGAGATGTTCAAGAAAGACTCTATGCTTAGTGGAACCAAAAGCCAGTGAGAGACACAGAGATGTTAGAAAGGACATATTCCTTGTCTCTTTCCTGATACAGATAAACAGATTGATAAAAGAAGTGTCTCCCTCTCCCGAACCTGGCTGGAAGGCAGAGTGAAGTGGGTACAATCAATCATTGTATCACAAAACATCTGAACTTGTATACATTCAATTGATGTGGCCAAGAAAATTGGTCTAAATTACAATCCCTTAGTCCCAGAGAACGAATGGAAAAAGATACAGGGAGATAATGGTCTGACAATTGCTTCTGTAAGATCAGATCCTTAATCCTTTGTGCAATTATTGTGCTGTAATGACCAAGATTTTACCACCTTCTGCAACAGCCATTCTTATCAGTCAAACCATGGGATAAGGTGTACATGTTGTAGGGTGGAATGTGGAAATGCTTTCACATATTTGCATTAGACACCTGATAGCCATCTTATATGATTGTGAAATAAAATGTTCGAATATCTCTTGTAACACGTGCCTAGCATGGAATTCAAGATGAAAGAATCCAAGTCATTCATCACCATCCCACATACAGAGTACTGAACAAATGACCACAACATGCTACTAAAATCCTGCGAAATGAGCCATCAAGCCATAGTCTGCTGGATGCAGTTGTGCAGAGACAATGGTGGCACACGTGGTTAAATGCCTGTTACTGCAGCCACTCACTCAAAACCTAAGTTGCGCGTTCAGAGACAGCAAAGGGCTCAAGCTCGATCAGCTTGCATCCTTCCAAGTCGCTAAAAAATGAGTACTCAGAGTGTTGGGGCAATTAGCTTAGAGTTGTAAACCGCTTAGCACTATTAAGCGGTATGAAGCAGTATATAAATGAAGCTTGTTGTTTGTTGTTTGTTTCATCACATCCATGTAATGAGAGCTGGCACTATCAATAAGCAGATGAAGTGGTTTGCTTGTGTTGCAGCTTCTGGGGGGCAACAGGTTGTTAAAGAAAACAGGTGGTACTAAGCTGTGCCTTCTAAATTCTCTGCTGACTTCACTGGCCTATCGCCATCAGTGCTGAGATCACCGCCAATCCGTTGGCTTTTTGCCATGGAATAGAAGGGGTGCGTGCATCTTTGCCCCATACAGCACTAGTATGTGGATGGACCCTGGCGATAAATTGCAATTGCCCATCACTTGCCCATTGCTCATATTCTTTGGTAAACAAGGGCACAAGTGAAAAAGGGCACACTGTTTCTATTGCTCAAGCCCTCAATGAATTCCACACCCCGAGATTCATCACAAAATAATCATATTGAGAGAAGAGGGATCCATGACAAGGAGGCCAGCACTGTGTAAGAATGTGCCAGTGATTTTAAAATCCTATCTCCTCGTGCTGATTATTTTCAAAGCTTGATCCAATTCTCTTGATTTGTTGTTGTGTGTGCCATCAAGTCATTTTTTTTTTTACTTAGGTGACTCTATCATGGGTTTGCTTGGCAAGATTTATACAGAGAGGTTTGCCACTGCCTTCCCCTGAGGTTGAGAGGGTATGACTGCCCAAGGTCATCCAGTGGGTTCATGAAACTGAAAAATCGAACCTGGTCTCCGAGTCTGTCCAAATGTTCTCTTGAGTACAATTTAAATTAATGTTATTTATTTTAAACGCAGGTTCAGCTTTATGAATGTAAACAGTTTGCATATTTTAAATAAGGCACCCAGACTGACCTTTCAGCTGATGTTTTAATTCTTCCCAATAATGATTTCTTAATTAAGCAGTTGTGCCTTTGATCTCTAATCCCAGTGCTCAACATGTTAAAAAGAAAGTCTGCTAGGCATACACTGTTAAATAGACGCATCTGTAAGCGCTTGTTTGTGGGGGCTCGATCCTACTGGGATTGCCACTAATAGATCCTGAGCCTTCTCCAGTCTGTGACTTATGAAACACAAAATAAGATCACTTTTGTTCTTTAGATTTTGTTTTGCTTGTTGCAAGAGTAGGTGGTAGGAGGGCAATAAATAATAAATAGTTCAGCCTTGCTAAACAAAAGCCTAGAGAGATGAGTGTGCTGAAGTGTTGTTCATATGTTCCCCCAAAAGAACACTTACAAGTTCTCGTGTATTGCAAAATACATCACTGCAGACGCAGAGCTAAAGTTCAGGAATGAATGAAGACTCATTCACATGTTAGCTGTGTGTGCAATTGATCTCAGACCATCCAGAGGCAATGTCTTAAAATGACTATTGTGTCATTGAAGAAAGAAGATTATATTACTTTCCTTGCTATTTCTGTCTATAAAAACAGAGCAGAGAAAGTGTGTGTTATGTGTTTAATGTGCCATAGAAAGTGAGGGAGTTGTATCAGGGTAGCAGACTGACAGCACTTGGAAAAGCACTTTTGTGACATGAGTTTCAGATCACCCAGCCAGCTTGTGGGATTCTGGGATTTACAGGATCAAAAGTAAGCTTCCAAGAGCAGGAAGTAACTATGGGTTAAGGACAATAATCTTTACTTGAAACTCTACTCACTCGTTTCGTGCTGCTCAATGAGGTGATCCGAAAGGCCAATTAAGGCCTACTATACTACTACTACTACTACTATGCCTAAATATCCCAAAGGCACCAGATACTGTCTGATCTGGAAGCCAAGCAGGGTCCGCCTGGTTTATTACTTGGGTGGGAGACCACCAAAAAATACCAGGTACTGCAGGTGTATCAGAGGAAGGAACTGGCAAACCACTTCCAAATGTCCCTTGCCGAAGAAACCCTGTGGAAATTCATGGGGTCACCATAAGTCAACAGGCAACTTGAAGGCACACACCAGAGTGTACCAAATTTTGGTACAGTTATTTTATTTAACATTTTTATTAACCCATTTTATAGGGTTAGTTCTGCCAAACATGTACGTGAGCAGTCCCCTCCCCCCCCCCCCCGTGAAAGTGTTCGGTATAAATTTTAAAACCACTGCCACCATTTTAAACATAAGTAGACCCGCAACAAAAAACACAGAAACCACAAGTCTCTCCCTATCCCGGCCCCCGATGAATATTTTTACAGCCAGGGGATGTGTGTGTTCCTGTTGCCTTTGTTCCATTACAACATAATAAGCTCTTATCAATGCTCTCCATATTACAGAGCTACTCTTAATTCCGAGTTGTTTAAAAAGTGGAAGTGGAAAGGGCTTTTTTCCACTGAAGGACAGTAAATCTGATTCCCAGTCTTTCCGGTCTTCTTATATTGCCTAGACAAGATGAGAGGTGGGGATTATGATTCTCCAGGGTGTTATGGCAATACCATTCTTCTGGAATTAGTCACCACTGAATTAGATGGGATTCATAGCTCCAATTATTTTTGATTGGAAGGGCACTTCATGAATCTTCTGTCACTGTCACCCTAGATTTTCATTTACTGAAAAATGTCCCAGTTTTCTCTCACCTCCTCCTACCCTTTGTCCTCAGCTTACTGTATTACTCATGTATTTCTAGAAATTGTAATAAAAAAACTGTCCAGACACCTGAATGGACTATCCATTGTCAATGTGATATACTTTAACTCATAAAAAAAGCACCGGTGAAGGCAAGAATGTAATCTTTCTTGGAAGCATGAACCCCCTCACTCTTTCATCCATCCAGCTTTTAAGGTGAGCACAAATTCACAGAATAACTTAAGAACACACCTTCTTCCGTTACTGTCCATCCCTCACATTGAGGTCCTCCCAAGTAAGAACTTATTTCAGCCAAAAAAAACTAGACTAACATCTGTACGTCACTCAAAGGGACTTCTCTACTGCTGCGTCGAAGTGTGGGAACGACCTGCCGAAAGGGTCCGCCATATCTCCACTCTCTCAGACTTCAAAAGGCTCTTAAGATGGATCTCTTCGGAGGCCTTCCCAACCTAGCTAACTCTAGCTTCAGTCCTTGTTTCTGTTTATGAATATGATCCCAATTTCTGATGTATGTCTTCTGCCCACCAAATTGTTTTATATTTTAACTAATTCTGTTTGGCCTTTTATTATTTTTAAACTCTGATCAGTTATTCTGTTTTCATATTGGGAGGGGTTGGAAAGGGTCAATTTAGTTTTTATTGTAATTTATTTGTTACTGTTGTACCCCAACTGGCTTCCTAGTGATTGGGCAGGCTATAATAAAATATTATTATTATTTTATTATTTATTATTATTATTATTATTATTATTATTTCTAATGGAATTTGTAAGTCTTTGGCATTCATTTCCTTTCAGTGGTTCTCAACCTTCCTAATGCCACGACCCTTTAATACAGTTCCTCATGTTGTGGTGACCCCCATCATAAAATTCTTTTTCTCTTGTTTCCTATGACCATCAGAAACTTGTGTTTCCGATGTCTTAGGCAACCCCTGTGAAAGGGTCATTTGACCCCCAAAGGGGTCAGGGCCTAGAGGTTGAGAACCACTGCTTTAGAACCTTTCTTACATTCCCTCGGTTTTACCTTTGATTATCCATGGGTCATATTAAAATCATGATTTTGGCCCCAAACCTGCCCTCTTTATACCGGAGGTCAACGTAACAGCTTGTTATACACTGGGTGTTTGGTTCTAGATCCCCGTGGATGAACAAACTCATGGATGCTCAAGGTCCCATTAAATATAATGACATAGCAAAATGTGTCCCTTATAAAAAGTGGAAAATCAAGGTTTGATATTTCAAATTATGACTTTTTTTGAACATTTTCAAACCATGGATGCTGAATCCGTGCATTAAAAATCTGTGTATAAGAAGGCCGACGTAGTTGAAAGTGCAAAAATTAGTTTGCATCTCATTCACTGGGATGGGAAGAGATGGCCACAAATGTGTGTTTTCTCTATGAAATTGTTGGAGGATATGGGGAGTTAGATTTGAATGGGCATGCTAGGTTGTGATACTAGACAGTATACATATAATTTGCCTAAGTGGGGTAGAACACAGTTCCACACCCACTGGATGTTGTTGAACTGTAAACTACCATGGCCCAAGGCAGCAAGTTAGAGGTGGGGGTAATGGCACTTGTAGTCAACAAAATATTTGGAGACTAAAAGTTTCTTACCCTTTCAGAAAACACACCAATCTACGCTCGATACAGACGGAGCGAGAAGCAAGTCCTCGGGGCCAAAACTAGGGCTTGGGAGGGCACAACAACGCATTGCTCCCCAGCCCTAGTTGGTATGGACAGCGCCATTTTGAATGTGCACCATCCATACACAGTGCGGGACGGATGGCGTCACATATGCACCGCCTCCACATGGACCGGCACATGCATGATGTCACTGCGCTGCTGGAGGGCACTTGCCAGAAAGGAGCTCCGAAACAGAGCTCCTTTGGGGCACGTGCTTCGTTCCTTGGTCCCCTTTCTCCTATGGCTGTACCTGTCGGGGTGTCCCAGGGGCATGCAGCCCAGGACACCCTTTTCCAGGCTATGGGGAAGCGGCATTTTGGAAAGTGCCAGAATTGGGGCCATGGAGCTGCTGGTGAGGCTGCCCGGCCCCAATCCAGTGCAGAAAGGGGCGGCACATCTGTATCACGGCCTTAATCTGGCCCAGTGATTTAGAAATAATAGAAAGGTAGTGAAAAAAGCTGCCTTTGAAAATGGGTTTGACCCACAGTTACTTTAATGGCCTTCCTAGCTTCTTTATCTAGTTATATTTGTGTTTATATGTGTATTAAAGAGGCATATATGAATTTTATGAGGCACTATAAATTGCAGAGCCATTTCTTTCTGCACAGGAGAGAGTGCAAATTATTGCTTTGCAATTAGTTTCCTTGGCTTCAATTAATTTCTTCATCTGTGCAAGTTAATTACACCTGAGAAATTTCTCAGTGCCCAATGAACAGTGAAAAATGTGTATACTGACGGAATGATATTCTACAAAACAAAGCAGCAATACAGTATATCACAATAATTCAGAGGTGAAACAGATGAAGAGAAGGATTGAAAAGCTATAGGAAAGCGTAAGAAGCTTCAAAGGCATACTTACACAGTGTAATGTTCTGTGAACATCCTATTAACTCCAACATTTTACAGATGAAACTTGAACATGCAACAGCAGAGTGTAGTCAAGATAGCCAAAGTTATTAATCGGAAAAAAACAAAATTCTGCCCCTTCATTCCTCCCCCCTAGTGCGTTGATAGAACACAAATTATTTTGTTTGCACCAATGGAAATCAACCCAAAGATAAAGGAGAAAGTGGAAGACGAGTGAGAAAATGGGCCTTTAAGTCACCCTACTTCACTGTAGTGGGACGGGAGACCTCTTGCATCTTGGATACTAATAACATGGAAAAAGTAACAAACTGCTGGTGTAATGGAGTATGTCAGATTACTATCCCAGCAGATTCCGTATGAGAGGCGCAGTACAGACCACCCAAAACGGCGGTCTGCAACCCATTTTAACTCGAGGGACGCTGCAGCCGCCAAACAGAGCAACGTCCCAGGTACACAAGAACCGGTGTTCCGGGTTCTTCTTGCAGCGCCCGGGTTAGCTCGCGAAGAGCACCACGGCATACTCATGATGTAATGATGCCACAGCGACGTGTAGATGCTGCACTCCTGATGTAAGATGGTGGTGTGTGTGGATGGGATGCCGCCATCGAGGCCGCCACCACATGTGTAGGCTCGAGCCCATGCGGTTGGTGTGCAGTCCGAGCCTTGCTAGCACCAGCAAGGACAACCACTTCCGGGCAGTGTGTAGCGGGCAAATGAAGATCAAAAGTTGCAATTCAGAGTTACATTTGACTATTTGAAAAACAAAAATAATGATCACAGTGATTTATATAACTTTTTAAAGTGACAGTAAGACTTGAATAGTTTCAAGAATTTCCTAGCAAAACGTGCTCAGATTAGGGGGGGTGACTATTAAGAAAACGAAATAATGACATAGGTGATTTACATACGTGCAAGTGGGGTAGGAAGGTGCTAAATGTTTAAAGAGTTCTTCGACCATGGCACAATGATCGATAAAATTGGAGGTTGTAGTGAAGAAATCAGAAGAACAACTGTCTTTGGAAGGGACAGCTGGAAGACAATAAGACACCAAAGGGTAATGGAGATATCAATCAAAAGCAGAGTAATCCATGCCATAGTATGTCTGATTCTATGTTAATGAGTGTGAAATCTGGACAGTAGCTGACAAAAGAAAACAACTTATGTGAAAATGTGGTGCTGCAGAGAATTCTACATATTGTGGAAGGCCTAAAGAGAAATGAATGTTTCTTCAGTGAATCATGTTTTTCATGGCATGCTAAAATAAGAAGTCTCAGTTTCATCTTGGCTTCTAGCGGAGTTCAGGCGGAGTTGCTCAAGACCTATTCATAGGCTTGCCATAAATGAAAGCTGATTGGATGGCAAATAGCCAAAACCATAAGAAGAATGTAGTCTTAATTAAGGAGAAAGTGCAGAGTTTAGGAATTACTGTTGTTGAACTGCGACTCCCAGTTGAATACAACTCAATCAGTTAGATTCCTTCTCTAGGAATTTCTCTTTAAAAAACCCACAAAAAACAAACTATACACCTAGACACAAACAAACAACAACAAAATCTAGAACAAATTAGAAGAGAAAAAGAAGGACTTCAACTATCTCTTCTCCAGCAGCGTCATTTTTAATTCCACGCCTCTGTCTTTATTGTTAGTTACAAATCAACTATATGTGGAGCTCACATTAGTTGATAAAACAACAATCAGCAAATACCATTATTCTGTCTCAAAAATCAGTCAACAATTTACCATCTTTCAAAACCACAATAAACAACTTTCCATGATCAAAACGGTAAAAAATGGAACATCACAACAGTCCTTGTTCATTAAGTTCAAAACAGCCACTCGCCAAATGCTGTGTAAAAGAGCAACCCGCCTGCATTCTAATGGTTTTCACGCAAATCAGCCACAAAGACCTCAATTTCTATGATTTCCTCGTTAATCTTTATACGGTGATCTTGTTTGTATTTTTCCTATAGTAGCTCTTTCGAAACTATTCTATTTCAAGCAACTAAAATAACAGAAATGGGAGACAACAGAACCCCTCTCCCTTTCCCTTCCCCTCCCCCCATATTCTACATGGGTTAGAAAACTCTCAATCAATACCATTCGTGTACTTAGTGTATCACATGGCAAAATTGGTCGCAAATTGCCATTTTTTTCTTCCAAGATGGCCAAAGAAAAGGCAGGTCAAAAAAACTGTCAAAAGCCACTCGTAGGCAGAAAAATAAACATAGCCATTTCACGTTTAAATATTTCACAAAAAAAAAAAAAAAATTAATTTAAACTCATTCTAACATTACATCGAGTTTTCGTCCAGCAGAATCCAACTTGGTCCTCGTGAATAAAAACACCAAAGAAGTGCCATTCAATCTATTGGCCAAAACAACATGACAATTATGGTGCTTTCCCTCTTGGGGTTTCAGTTCTAAGCCCTGAAGAGGGGCTAAAACACAGGAGCGCAAGCCATATTAGTCAGTGGGTGGTAACATGCACAGGTCTGCATTGGCACAGCTAGTGCATGCACCGCCACTGACCAATATGGGTGGGGAAGATCTGTGTGGGTTTCCAATCCACAGCTACTAGCCTGCTGATATGGCGGCCTACCTAGTCATTATTGCGTAATATCATGTGGTTTGCAGAGTGCAGGTGTTTATCAAAACAAGTAACAATGCACCACTAGAATAATAGCAGAAGAAGTCATAGTCCTGCTGAAAAGTAACAAGCCATACATAAATCCACCCATTAAAAAAAAAAACGTACCAAAAGGAGAGAGTTAGAGGCCAGGTTAGTTTTTAAAACTGCTATTTCATAAAGTTGCAAAGGTGTCCTTATTACAAAACCCCTTAACTGTTTGCTCTTTTGGTTTCTTACGGACTGCAAAAAACTTTTAATGTTTTTTTCTTTGCTCACCTTTTTAGTTTAAAAATTTTTAAAAAAGTAAGTACATAGCAAAGTTTTTATGGTAAAAGAGAAAAAAAAATGTTTAAAGGGGGTAGGTAGTGTTATCTTCAGTCTTATTTGCTTGAATTGTAATTGTTACTCTGGAGCTTTTAATTCTAATCGATGTAGCTGTGGGTGGCTGCAGCTTGATCACAGAACGGATGTTTTACAATCAGATTCCACGTCAAGTCAGTTACTATTTCCATTTTTCTAGTCCAGTTGGGCTTCAATACATCAGTTTTTGAAGATGAGTTAAAAGCTGAGGTAGGCAAGCATTATAAGACTTGGCTCTCACAGAGGGTTCCCATAATTTTGAGAAAATTAATGAAAAGGGAGGGCAAATACGCATAAGTTACACACCATTATTGTTTTTATATTAACTTGGTTTAGTTGTGAATGCCAGTAAGGGGTGTGGGACTCTGTTGGCCTGTGAAATGGGAAGTACAAGAGAAAGCTTACACACTTCTGGATTTCTTTTTCATTTCCATTTGTTTAAGCTGGGGAACACCATTATTTTAAAGATCCTTTAATCAATGGACATGTGATCAATGCTGCTTTTCAACATGTGCAGTGACACCTCTAAACTAGATGATGAAAGGTCTAACAAATAATCTGCGTTACAAAATCTTAGCTCTTTGCTCGTTCTCCCCCTGCTCTTACCAAATGCCTCCACTCCATAGGGGACCTAGAGCCAAAAGAAGCAGCATCCTGGTCCTGGACAGGATAGGAAAAACTGTAGATCAATGGCAGAGCTCATGGTTTGCTTGAACAAGGTTCCAGGTTCAACCTCCGGCATCTCCAGGTAAACCTGGAGAAGACTCCTGCCTGAAATCCTGGACAGGCAATCCACAGGCTGTAGGCCACATGCAGCCCTTAGTTGTTTTGTATGTGTCCAGCTGGAACTCTGCATTGCACTGCCAGCCCTCCTCTGTCACCTGAAGAGGTCTCACCTGAGGCCTAGAGAACAATAGTGAAGAAACAATGATAAAGATCACTGGAAGGGGAGTTAGGAACTAAACAGACTGCTCCATAGGAGCAGTTTGCAACTGTCCCTTTGAGCGCTGGATCAGGGCTGCAGAAACCACATGCCAGGGCCCTGATCTGGTGATTTGCCAGCTCAAAAAGAAGTGGGAGAAAGCCGCTGCAGCTGGAGTCAGCAAAAAGCCGTCCTTGACACCTTGGTGCAGCGTCTCTAAACACTGTGCTGCAGAAATGTCATGATGCCACCTGTTGTTTGGTTGAGCAGTCCCTATACCCCCACTTCCACTCTGATGTCGGCATTTCTTGCCGGTCTGTATAGCCTGTTAGTTTCAAAGCTGAATCTGCACTGCAGAAATAATGCAGTTTGACATCGCTTTAACTGCCATGGTTCTATCCTATGGAATCCTGGGATTTTGGTTTGTTGTGGCATTACATGCTCTGACAGAGAAGGCTAAATAGTTCACAAAACTACAAATCCCAGATTTCCATAACATTGTGCCATGACAGTTAAAAATGCATTATTTCTGTAGTGCAATTCGGTCTAAGCCTCTACGCACACAGAGAATTCCTGTTTCCCTACTGCTAACATCACTGTGGAAACACTACCCTGGTATGAAACTCACTCCTTTTGGATCCCCTGAATTTTGCAGAAGGCCAGGAGGTTTTGAAGCTAGCCATCCTTCCTTTGACAAATGGGTGACCTACACCCGAGGGTGGTTGGAGGATTCTGGGAGGTAAAAGTCCTCAAAAGGTACTTTTCCAAGCTCTGGTCTGGTGTACATGTCTATTTATGTGGCCCTTTAGATCAAAAAGTTGGCTACCTCGGATGAAAAAAAATGCTTGGCTAGATGGACTAATAATCTCACACAATCTGCCTTTAGTCCTGTGGGACACAACTGTCCCATGCCTCTTCTCTTGAAGAAAACTTTGTAGTCTAGCATTATAGGAATGAAAACAATATGAGCAAGACAAAAAGAGTATGAGGTAGGAATGGAGGCTAGAGTACATAAACTGTAAGTTTAAAATGAATAAATTAAACAGCCGGGGATCACAGGAGACACAATTTAACAAGGTATTATGCTCACCATATCCTGAAAAATCAACACATTCATCATTCAAAGGACATATGCTGAGTCCTGAAGAATACAGGTTAAGAAATGAATACATTCATAAACCCTGTGAGTATCCAGTGGGAAAAGTGAATTCCTGTTTAAATTCTGAAAATAAAGGAGACACTTGTAATATTTTCACTGAAAGTGTAATTTACAAGTATGTGATCTGACCAGAGATGCATGTGCCACAGGTAGGGTTGCCATAGTTGGCGAACTGAAAACCGGGACAAATGTAGGACAAGGTTTAAAAATGTAGGACTTTTTTTTTA
>NC_056522.1:136658007-136662319 GCF_019175285.1 Sceloporus undulatus
TTTAAATTTTCCTAGACAGGAAAATTATAAAAAAAAAAGGTCCTACATTTTATAAACCTTGTCCCCTCCTCCTTCCCCGCCTGGAGAGAAGCCTCGGCCGGCTCCCAGGCCGCGACAGGAGGCGCGAAGGCCGCCTGCATCAGCGGCGATTGCCGCGGTGGCAAACGGCCCCCTCCACCCACCTTCCACCCCCAGGCCCTGGCAGGAAGCCTCGGCCGGCCTCTCCAGGACCTGAAGGAGACGAGGGCCGCCTGCATCGCCAGGCCATCGCCGCGGTGGGAAGCGGCCCCCTCCTCACTTCCACCAGCTGGAGGAAGCCTCGGCCGCTCCCAGGCCGGAATGAGGCGAGGGCCGCCTGTCCATCGCGGCGATTGCCGCGTGGCAAACGGCCCCCTCCTCCTTCCCGGCCCTGGGAGAAGTCTCCTGGCCGCTTCCAAGGCCCGGAAGGAGGCGAGAGGGCCGCCCCCTCATCGCGGCCATCGCCGTGGTGGGAACGGCCCCCTCTCCTCCCACACTGGAGGAAAGCCTTCGGCCGGCCCATCCGGAAGGAGACGAGGTCCGCCTGTCATCGCGGCGATTGCCGCAGTTGGCAAACGGCCCCCTTCCTCCTTCCCGGCCTGGGAGGAAGCCCTGGCCGGCACCACAGGCCGGGAAGGAGGAGCGAGGGCCGCACCCTCATCGCTGCCCATTTGCCCGCGGTGGGAAGCGGCCCCCTCCTCCTTCCCCCCCGGCCTGGGAGGAAGCCCCGCCGGCCCCAGGCCAGGAAGGAGGGCGATGGCCCGCCCCTCATCGCGGCCATCGACCGCGGTGGGAAGGGGCCCCACATCCTTCCTCCCAGCCTGGGAGGAACCTCAGCCGGCTTCCCAGCCGGGAAGGAGCGAGGGCCGCCCCCTCATACGCGGCCACTCGCCGCGGTGGGAAGCGGCCCCTCCTCCTCCCCTCCCTCCCTGGCCTTGCTGGGGCCCAGGAGGTAGCGCGCCTCCGCGCTGGAGCTCCAACCCGCTGAGAAGCCCCTCCCCAGCCTCAGCAAGGCCATTTGAAGCCGCCGCGCGCTGAGGTGGCCACGTTTGCGCGGGCCGTCCCCCTGGTTTTTTTTTGTTTTTGTGCTTTTTTTTTTTTGCCAAACTGGACCGGGACCCGGGATGGCACCTCCCAAAACGGGACTGCCCGCCGGGGGCGGTACATATGGCAAATCCTAGCCACAGGAAATAATAGTCAACTGGGAAGATTTTGAACTGCAACCTATAATCCCTCAAAAGTGGATCATATTTCTGCAGTGTGTTTTGTACCCTTGTCTACTTGCTTGCACCCAAAGGTTTGGAGCTGTCTCATACTATCTGTGCTGCCTTCTGTGACATCTTGCCCTAACCAATTACCATACTCATATGACCTCAATTTAAAAGCATTATACAACCTTTTAAATGCCCAACCTATGACACCACACAATAGACTACTGGAGCCAGGTGTGTTCACAGACCTTAAACCTCTCATTTAAAGAAAATACATGACAAATATGACGATGAACTACTGCATGTGAGGAGAAGTGTAAGAACGAGCTACATCTACACTCCAGAACTTAATGCAGTTTGCCACTGCTTTAACTGCCACGTCTCAAGGACCCATTGCAATTTTGGGATTTGTAGTTGGTGAGATATTAACCTTTGTATCAGAGCACCCAACGTCCCAACCACACTAACAAAATCCATAATTTGCTCAGACAGGAGCCATGAAGTTCACAGTGTGTCCCACACTGCCTAATCTGAAGTGTGGCCAGCAAGCCACAGGTTTTCACCCACTGCCCAACCCACTGCCATCCTTTTTGGCCAATTTGCCATTACAGAGGAGGTGATGTAAGTTTTCACAAACAGCAATGCCAATCCAAGTACTTCCCAAAAGCGGCCAATTTCAGCATTTTGTTCCCCCAAATTCGGCCATCCCTGGCGCATTTTGAGGAGTTCAAAGTCCACAAAGTCCCCAACTTTTCTGAACCTTCTTTGCACACAGGCATGCATAGACACAAATGCATTACCAATACAAGTAAGTTTGATACTGTGTGAGTAGGATATCTCTGACACAATTCACAGTGTCTATGTTTCAGCAGGAGCCCAATCACATTTTATGCACAAGGTCACAAACCTCTGTCCAATCACATGCCATTTGATGAACGTACTGCGGATGACATTGAAAACTTTACTTTCCATATAGAAGAACAAATAATATCAAGAACGGTGGTAGAACTATCAAGCCACAGTTAAAGACCTCCATGATATATTCCAGGGACAGTTACCAATGTCATGCAGCAAACACTACAGAAAACTATTAACAGGACAATAGAAGAAAATAGAACATGTGATGC
This sequence comes from Sceloporus undulatus, assembly GCF_019175285.1. Taxonomy (NCBI): domain Eukaryota; kingdom Metazoa; phylum Chordata; class Lepidosauria; order Squamata; family Phrynosomatidae; genus Sceloporus; species Sceloporus undulatus. The sequence goes on from NC_056522.1 coordinate 136,660,364, forward strand.
ACATCAAACACATGAAACTGGCTTATACTGAATCAAGCCATGCAGATTCTAGCCCATCTAAACCATCTTGACAACTGCATCTCTGTGTGATCACAAGTGAAGGGTTTCAACATCTGTACAACTTGAATTTCTTTGAGAAGAGATTCTGGACACAAGGTCCTCTAAACTTGTATTGGGCAAGGAGAAAGTGTTGGAAAGGAACAGAACATGTGTGCACAGATTTCTCATTCTTTCTAATGGATTAACTATTGACATGCCCATATAGACACATAAGCAGAGAGGTGGAAACGTAGCGGTGAGAAAATTCCATATGTAATACTGTGCATGTGTTGTGAACCGATTAAGCACAAGAAATCCAATTTATTCAACTTAAAAAGATGCAACAGTAGAATGAGTAAAATCTTTTAAACCAGGAAAATGACTACAGTAATATCAACTCACAGAGGTCTATAACCCAAAAGTTCACAAACAAATAGACACCATAATAATGTCCTAGCTTTTACAATGATTTGTGAAATGGCTGTAAGAGATGGCTTTCTTGCTGAAGACCCAAGTCTGTATTTAGGAAATGACAACATACCTGAGCTTAGAAAGTAGGAATCCAGAACATTCTCTCAACTATATAGTAGGGATGGCATCTCTGTATCTTTTTTCAAGCAAGTAAGTTTATTGTAATTTAGCAATTTGCTATTATATGACAATGTGTACATTGTTATACTCCTTCTCCTGAAAATAATGTACGACTCTCTACAGAAATCTAAATGTTAAGTTGTATTAGTTGACTAAACTGGGTGCATCCTCAAGTTAATGACTACCTTTTAAAAGTGGCAAACAACTGATGGTACTAAAGTATTTCTCTGGTAAAGAACTTTGGTTAATTTCCTTTATATGGACTATATCCTACTGAAGCTCCAACCTAAAAAAAATAAAAATACGAGCTGCCAAATGTCTTCCCTGTAATTGCTGGCTTTGGTGAGTATCTGAACAGTTGTTTTCTCTTTTCAAACTAATTTCCTGTGTTCCTGCTCACCACATGGCAAAAGGTTCACAAAGTAGGACAACAAATTATCATCAGACTGACTAATCTGCACCAGGTTGACAGATTCTGGCCCTGTTGCTCCATTGCTACTTAAATGCATTTGAGAACTGTGAAAAAGAGCAGTTTTGATTGTAAAAGTAACATGAACAGTGGTGGAAGGAAGGGGGAGGGAAAAAACAAAATGTGTCAGCACCTTTAAGACCAGGTGTTTTTTATTATTATTATTTTCGCATGAGTTTTTGCAAATATAAACCCAATTCTTCAGATGCAATATCACGTAGTATTAAGGCCTCAGGCATAAAGCATATTTATACAGTTATGGAATACAATGTAATAGGATCTGGAAAGATACAAAGGAAGAAACTATCTCCAAACCACATATTGTTGATTGTCATAGTGTTTTGCTATTGGAATCTTCAAAGAATTCTCAGCACAAGGAGGCTTAAGTTTTAACACTGGACTTTGAAATTACGTATTGTGTGGGCCAGATTTACTTATACTCAGAGCAGCCATTTTACAATAACGAAAGTAAAGTTAGTCATGATTAATTCCAGTAATTCTAAGTCTAGATCCATTCCTACATCTGTATCACAGGGCCATGTAATGTCCAGGAGATCCATTTTGGAATCCTGCACAGTAGTTTTAACAAGAATATAGGAATATAGGCTTTTATTATGCAATATCCTTATTTCAACTGTAAGTCATTTTATGATTCTATGATTCTTCTATATATAACCTTGCCATGTTTTCCCACCACTTCTTACTTTTTTTTAGCAGAAAAAAAATAACCTGTTAAAGAAGAAAGGGTCTTTTTATTATAAGTGCTGGGAGTCCTTCATTTGGAACCATACAGACATTGTGTCCTGTTGGGTCCACTAGATACGCTATCATCTCTGTTTTCTACACACTTAGACCTA
>NC_056522.1:136662344-136700169 GCF_019175285.1 Sceloporus undulatus
CCTTAGAGGTCTTGTTGAACTCCCGCTCTCAAACCAAAACCAAAATTCTTGGAAGCCAAGGATTGTCAAATATATCAATCACTCTCCTTGCACTCCAGTTAGAAAAAACTTAACTTTAGTACAAGGAATACAAAACAGCGTCCATGAAAAGGTGGGTTGCTATAAGTGTTAAACATTATTATTATACCAAACAGAGTAAGCGTAATCCGTGTGTTGCCCAAACATTGCAGGGAATGGATTCAGCCCAAAAGAAACCGTGACCATTAAGCATCAAAGTCTACAAAAACAGAACTAAGAAACTCGGCCCAGGGCTGTAAAAATCAGGCTGTAAAAGAATAGGACAACCATGACATGTATTATATACAGGACTTTCTAATCCATTTATTTATTAATTAAACTATTTATATCCTGCCTTTGATCTGAATATCCCAGGGTGGCTTGCAATAAAATAAAACAAGACATAATTACAAATGTTTTAAAAATCTACCCGTGTGTAGGGGGATAGTGGGCTGTAGGGGACATACAAATGGCTCTTTTGGATAAGAGAGATGTTGTTATGTGCAGCATTGCTGGCTTCCTTGTTCTAAAATTTAAAACAGCAATTAGCTTACAAACAACATTATCCTGAGAGCCGACTGAAAAGCGCCTTCTCTACCAAGGGGTTCTGGGCTTCCAAACTACACATCCCACGTAATGTAGGATGATCCCTGGTAATTACAAGTGTAGTCAAATTTGTTGGATGACACACCTTCTCAGCCGATTTCAAACCATTTCAGGGCAGGATAAGAATTTTAGGCCCATTCCGCACGGGACTATAGTACAGCTCTGCACGTACGAGGTTCAGAAAACGGGTGTCACTTCCTGACGGCCCCTAACCCTAATGCACACGGAGCGTGCACAAAATGGTGGCGCCCATTCACACGGGTGGCCGCCATCTGACGTAGCATATGCCTTGATCTGCACGTTGTCACGCACAATGACTGCTGCGAGCTGCACCATGGCGCCTCACGGCGCCCATAACCACACGCAAAAGCTTCTTTTTTGTGGCGCTGGGGAGTGCCCCGCAGTTTTGATGCTGGGGTCCTCCTCGCGCAAATGACGTGGCGGGCAGACCGTCCGTTTTGGCCGGTCTGTAATGCGCCATAAGGTTGGAAAAAGATCCAAGGCATCCAGTCTACCTTCATTCTGCCATGCAGAATCACAATCAAAAGCACCCCCAAAAGATAGTCATCCAGCCTTGCTCAAAGGACCTACAAGAAGGAGACTCCACCGCTTCTGTGAGGGCGTTTGTTCCACTGTCGAAGAGCTCTTTACTTGTCAGGAAAGCTCCTCTAATGTTGAGCTGAGATCTCTTTTCCTGTAGCTTGCATCCATTGCTCCGCGGTCCTAGCTCCGGAACCGCAGGAAAACAAGCTTGCTCCCTCCTCAATATGACATCCCTTCAAAATATTTAAAGGGCTATCATCTTTTAACCCTTCTTTTTCTCCAGGCTAAACATCCCCGCTCCCTAAGTCGTTTCTCATAGGGCAAGGTTTCTAGGCCCTTTCACCATTTAGTTGCCCTCCTTTGGACACATGGTCAGTTTCTCAATATCCTTTTTTGAATTGTGGTGCCCAGAACTGGACACCAATATTCAGGTGGGGCCTGACCCAAGCAGACTAGAGCGGCACTATAAAACTTCCCTTGATCTAGCGACCACTATACTTTTAATTGATGCAGCCTAGAATTCGCATTGGGCCTTTTTTAGTATATATTATATTATCGCTCATTTTATAGTATGTTTTATATCGTATTGTATTTATTATAGTTCCTATCTTAACTGCTGGCTTTATCTGTTTTTTTACTTGTGATTATCTTATTCTTATTATTATTATTATTATTATTATTACGTTTAACTATTATCCTGCCTTCTCCCAGTACAGGGACTGACGGAGAAGCGAGACATAAATAAAATATTGAATAATACTAATAATAATAATAATTAATAATTAATCGGAGATGGGAGGGATTATACCGGAGGCTGTGATGGATTTATAGTTTTCTGTTTGACAGTCAGTCATTAATCAGAGTGGAGACTACAGCAAGAACTCAGGAGGCTAAGGTCCAAAGAAGACTGCAGAAACATCTAGTCTGAGACCACTTTTAAATGCCCTGCCTCAGTGTAGGGCTCTTGGGGAAATTGTAGTTTACTGTGGCACTAGAGATCCTGACATGATAGGGGCATATGTTCTTAGGAAATTCCCTAGCATTTAGCCATGGGCGTTCAAGCAATCTCAAACTGTTTATTTCTGCCATCGGCTTTGGACTCAGGTTGCACTACACTCTAGAAATTAATAATAATAAAATACTATGATTGGTGGGAGACTGCAGCAATACATCAGAGGAGACTAAAGGTGCATCTACACTTTAGCAATAATAATAATAGTGATAATATAATAATTTCTTTCTTATAGAAAGGAGGCAGGGAGGGGCTGGTGAATTTATAGTTTTTTTTTTTCTTTGTGAAAGGTCATTATTAGTCCAAAGTGGAGACTGCAGTGCATCTGCAACTGTAGAAATAATTTAATTATTATCTCATCACATAATTATGTCTTTATTCTAATTCTAATACTTATTAGTTCTGACAGTGCAGATGCCCCCTTAGTCTCCCTCTGATGCCTTGACTGCAGTCTCCACACTGATTAATGAACGACCTTCCCACAGCAAACTATACATCCCAGCCTCCTCCTGGCATAGTCCCCCTCCCCCCCTCTTTCTCTCCTCAGGCGACATTTTCTGCCTTTTTTCTCCCCAAAAAGGGTGTTTGCCAACAAGCCTCGAGATAATTCCCCAACCGTCTTGGGCCCCAGGGACTCCCCAAATCCCCCGTATCTACCAAATATTCAGCCAACATCCCGAAAAGTCCCCGTTAAGTTAATATGGCAACTAAAACGTAGCCCTAATTGAATAAAAATAATTGGAACTTTATTTTCACCTCTCAAAATTACCATAAAACCAACCAAGCATCCTTCGTCTTCTACTACTTTTAAGATGTTTATTTTGACCCTGAAGGGGGTCCAGGCAGCTTTGTGCCAAATCGAAACGTGTTCGCTGCAACCGCACTGCAGAAATCTCCAGGTTTTTGACACCCCTTTTAATGCCCTGGTCCGTGCTAGGGAATCCTGGGAATTCTAGTTTTCTGAGACATTTAACCTTCTCTGTCCGCCAACCTCTGTGTGACAACCAAACTACAATTCCCAGGATTTCATAGCACTGGGCCATGGCAGTTTTAAAACCTGTATGAAACTGGATTGTCTCTGGGAGTCTGGAGTGAGATGCAGCCTGAGTTGGGTCCAAGACACGCGCAGACAAATCCAGTTTGGAGACCGCTTTAACTGCCCTTGCTCAGTGCTAGGGAACCCTAGGAATGGCAGTTTTGTGAGAAAGAGCTCTGCGTGCCACAATGACTACAATTCCCAGCAAGCTGAGGAAGTACGTGAAGTCTAGGAAACGCTAGACTTAAGGAGTGCGTCAGGGGCGAGAGGAGCAGAGGAGAGAGAGCTTCCTTGAAGGCGGGGGCAGTGACAACTATCCAGTCCTCTCTCTGATTGGCTGAACACTGTGAGTGTGTGACACTCCAAAGGTTGGTTGCTCTCTCTGGAGCCACCCTCGCTCTCAGAGTCAGGGCTGGAGCTGAAAAGGGCAAAAGTTCACCAAAAGGCACTGAAATAGAGCCAGGCACCCAAAATCACACCAAACGCTCTGGAAAAGTCCCCGTTGCATGTGAAATTCACCACATTGGCAACCCCTCTAATACGTTTGCAAATCCGCATCCAATAGCACTCAGCCTGCTAAGATGAAGCAAAGCCTCTCCTGGCACGCCAATTCAGAAGAGGAAACAGTCAGCCTCAAGGCTAGATGCGGATTTGTAGTCCCTGGGGCTTTCCATTGGTCTGGGTCCATCTGAGGTGAGGACTCTACTCACCACCCGCACGGGCCCACCTGTGGCCCACCTGTTTTCAGCAGGCATGACTTCCATCTCCCTGCCTTTGACATTACTGGCTCTTCACCCACTCCCCCCCCCCGCCGATTCACTAGGAACGGGATCCTATCTTGAGGACCCAACCCACGATCCTGTGCAAATAACCCACCCCCCTTGCCCAAGTACTTTTGAGAGTGAAATGAATGCTCGTCTAGCAATGTACTTTCCCTTGTAAAGGGTTGGCTTAGGAGGAGTGCACAACGCCTTTCCCTTTGGATGGTACTACTGGTGCTAACATCACTGTATTCCAATACATCTTAAACAGAAATGCCAAAATGTAACAACTATACAATCTATTCCTGTTTTCCTTTCTGTCATTTCAGTGAAGTGCCGATCTATTCATCCGTGGTAATGTGAAGGGATTTACCCTTCCAATCAACTTAAATGGAGAATCTCAAAAAAGAAGCATTTCCATGGACCATGTGTTGCGAATGGTCTTGACTGGGCAAATATTTCCGTGTTCTTATTTTATTTCCATTATACACGGGTTTTTTTTTTCAAAAAAAAACTTACAAAATCTTCTAAAGAGGACCACTCTTATTCCTCATGCCTTCATGAAATTCTTCTGAATCAGGCTCAGACTGACGTACAGCCTGCTTAATGCAGAGAAACTATGGACCGTTAGACACTTACATCCTATAAATGTCGTTCTTTATGGAGCTATGTTTGGGAAACGAAGAGCCTGTAGGCTGGTGCTTAGTATGGGCTCATCGGAGGCCCCATTGACCTGTTACATGCTTCATGCCACATGGCTGCATGAACTTTGTGTGGCAGTCTAATCCCAGTTGCCCAGCTTCTTGCCAATTGAGTGTCGCCAGTTCCTAATAACTAAATGTTCATGTCAACTCCCCCACAGGCATATTCTTGATAAAATTACTGCATGCTTGTGTGGAACCAGGGCTCTGGACCTCTGCCAAGGAAGGGCTAGGTTAGTATTCCAGCTTATTTGACTCTGAAAACCTAAACGGCTGTGCCCAAGGGTTCTATGCCATGTATTTGTCCTGGTTACCTCCTGAAACAAAATTTGCTGGAAGTCTGACGCTGGGAGTGTCACATATTATTAAAGGAAATATTTGTGAAGGACGAGGACTGGAACAAGAACAGGAACATCCCTTCCTCTCTTATCTAGAAAAACAATTAAATTACTGTGTAACCTATGTATCTATAAAGTCTTCATTTTGTCTGGTAGAAATGTCAACTGCTTTGTACTGTGAATATACTGATCTGTTGTGTATATTCCGACTGGGTGAACGAAAATCAATAACTAATCTTCAAAATACTTGCAATCTGTTAGGGCTTAATTTAAAAAATGGTGAGATGAACCGTGTCCATATTTAGCTTTCTGAATGCCCCAGTCACTCTTCATTAGAGTATTGAGACTTCCACGTCTGTTGCAGCACTCTTCTCTGCGCACTGGACTGTGCTTAGAATGTACTCACAGAGTCCCAGCTTAAATGCACTTCTTTCCTTTAAGCATGCACACACACCACACACACACACACACATGCTCTCTATTTTGTATCTATCTGTCATTCCCTACAAACACACAACACACCCAAAATGGAGCAATTGTTTGGGCTTTGGGTGAATTATTGTTTCTGCTCCTCGCTCCCACTTTTCTACCGTGTTTTATGGAATTTAGATACAACAATAAAACTGTATCTCTTTTTGAATATTTGAGATCCCTCCAATAAGACATCCTTGTGAGGTGGAAGGCAAGTGTTGTTCTATAAAAGATTTGCATAGGCAAAAATAAAATGCATCTACGGTCATACCTCTTAACAGATGCAATAAATGGAAAGTTTTTCTTTCTTGTACCTTCTTACACTTGGCCGTAATCCCCACTGAACTAAAAGGGACTTATTTCTTAATAGCGGAACATAGGATTACGCTGTAAACCTTACTGATATCTCGAGAGATTTAACCCCATTTCCCTTTTAAAAACAAATGCTTCCTGTTGAAATTCTGAAAAGTTAACTTTGTGGCAAGGGACCGACCATCCAAAACGGGTGGCCTGCCCAGTGGCCTAAATTTCCTCCGAAGGACGTCAAACCATGCAGCATCCCTCTGGAGGAAAAAGAACCTGGAAAAAACCTCTGGTTCTTTTTGCGCTAAAAAGGCTGACGTAACACGTGCACCATTGGCGCACTTATTATGCTACGTGCCGCGCGGTGAATGTGGATGCTTCACGGCACTTATGTAACACTGGTGGTGCCCGTGTACATGAGGCACTGCTCTTGTTTACCGTGCCGCCACTGTATTAGGGTTAGGAACCGTGGGTGCCATGCCGTCCCTTAACCCTAAAATCAGCCCGCGACAGCACTTCATGCTGTTTTGTATTGGACCTGTGTTCGTTCAGCATAGAAACTATACCTTAAACATTTTTAAAACCTCTTCGTCTAATATTTTAAATTTAATTTCATATATAAATTCAATACATTCAAATTTTAAATACAGTGGGACCCTGTTTATTATGCTGAGGTTTGATTCCCAGATCCCCTGTGTATAACAAAATTATGTATGCTAAGTCCCATTACACTATAATGACCTAGCCAAATGGTGTCCTATAAAAAGATGGAAAAATCAGGTTTTGATATTTCTGAAATGTATACTTTTTTTGGAACATTTTCAAACGTGGGTGCTGAATCCGTGTATAAAAATCTGTGTATAAGAAGGGCTGACTGTATTTTAATTAAAACATTATTTTAATATAATGCACAAATTAAAGGAAATGGAAAAAAATGAGCCTGTGGAAGCTTAAAGGCTAACATATTTATAAGGCATACATCGTCAGTTCATCCGGAGCATCAAATGAACCTCAGGGGAAACAGCTGGCTCCTTTGCAGCAGCTTCCAGCGGCTTGGAGACTGTTATTTAGACACTGCTGGCAGGAAGAGTGTGAGCTGCCTGTCAACTACACATGGGCAAGATTTGCGGCACTCCAGCAGCATGGCCATTTATATTCCGCACACTGCTGGATTTGCCACAAAGCTGTGGACGAAGGCAGAAAGTGCTTTCTGCCATTTTTGGGCGGCCAGCAAAAGTTGATTGCATGCAGTGGTGGTTGCTGTGGCCACGATCTGGCCATCAATGTTCTGGCCATCAAAGGAGTGCTACAATCCTGGTTCTAGCATTTGAGGAGCTAGGGGATGTTCTTAAGGGAAAGTCAACCAGTATTTCCTTGTTGATTTCAGTTGACTGTCAAGCCTTTGAAACCAACACTGCCTTAGGGTAATTTCCATAGTGTTGCCAATTAACCAGGTAGATTAGCATGGTCAGATCACCACACCCTACACACACCTGAATTCCCACAATGTTTCACTGATAATCTACATTTAATACATTATATAACCACGCAATCCTTCGATGAATGTGATGAAATAAAAAAAATACAGCCACTCTTTATCCAAACTTGCCAGCTGATCTATGGTTGGAGGAGTAATTTTTTCTTCCTGTTTCATTTTTAACTCCCATTCTCTGTCCTTTTTCGCTGTCTGATGCTAAGGAGCATCAATTCTGAAATTTTCTAAGCCTAATGAAGGAAGGTGAGGCTCCTTCTCCAAGGAAGTCTCTCCCTACACTAGTGATTTCTGGACTTTGGTTCTCCAGTGTTTTGGACATCAGCTGCCCTAATTTCTGACAGTGGGCCAAGCTGCTGGAGTTCTGGGAGTTTGAAGTCCAAACACCTGGAAGACCAACATTTGGAAACTACTGTCTACATCCTCAAAGGAAGTGATTTAGAAAATCTATGGCTCCTGGGACATCCTCCCATGAACCTTACAATTGTGGCCTATGAGCTGGAAGGAGAAAAAGGTTTCTGCTCAAAAGAACAAAACCTATGGAATGCTTCCTCTTAGAGACAATGGGCTTTGAAGTCGTATTGTCAGCCAGCTGCCAGAGCTCACAGGCATTTGCTATTTTAGAAAATTATACAATGAAGGCATTGCAAGGCTTGGGAACACATAGCCCACAATCTACTCTTTCTTAGACCTCTCTTCAGGCAAGGGGGACTAAACAAGGGTTGAGGAAAACAGCATCCCATAAGGTCAGCATGACCCCAAGGCCATTTTTGCGCATAATGTATGGCTTAAGTGTTCGTAAGACACTGGGAGGCCAGGATTTGAATCCTTAGTGGGCCACAGAAACCTGCAGGGGTCCCCCTCCTTTCCATCCATGCCCAGGCGAGCGATCCAGGCATGGTGTTCAGCCCTCCCGCCCCCATTTCCAGCCAGGCTGCCGCTTACGTCACAGATGATTGACAGGTGGTTCTGAAGCATCACTTTTTAGAGTCAGATAGCTTAAAAAACTTCTTGCAGAGCATGGCTGGGACTTGGCTTCGACCAGGCTGATGGGGTGGCAATTAAGCAGCGATTTAGCATGCGATAATTCCCACCTCCTCACTGTCCCGGATCAAACCTGGGAGGCTTGAAATGCTTTTAAGTTCATGTGATAAGCCCCATCATAAAAACTGTGAGGTGGGCTGGAGAAACACATCCTTCTCGTGCTAGGTAGCAGCAGCACTGTCTGTAGTACTCAGTAATAAAACTGGAGCTGGGAAAGAGTGTGGATTCTTCTATAGCTGACCCTTCTACAGCTATGACATGCCTGCCTAAAACAGGCAAGGTCAATAAAAGCTGCCTCCAGAATCCAACCTGGGTATATGTGAACGCAAAAACGAGAGAGGGGGTGGGGTGGGAACAGATAGTTACTCCCAGCACATTAAAAAAAAAAAAGCACAGAAGTGCTAATTAGGTCACCGAAACTGAAGTCACAAGAAAGTGGAGGCTGGTGAAAGAAAAAGAAATCTTTGGGTTATTTTGGAAATAGCCTTCAAATAGTTTTCCGAAGATTGAAACAGTTTTGTTTACTTATGCAAGGTTTCTCTGGCCGGTTGTTTTATTTCACATTGAAGAAACAATTAGTTTTTCTAAAATATGTTGAACTTCTTTATCTGTAGAGCAGAAAGCTATCCTTGTTCTTTCCATGTTATTTCTCCATCTGGTGCCAAATTTTCTGTTAAGGATGCAAGTTCAGAAACGTATTTACTTGTTACAGAGGTAAGTCTGCATATGCATTTCTGTCTATTATTTTTTACTGAAGAGCTCCAATGAAAAATTCAATTTCAAAGGATAATTTTCTTCATCCAATGATTGAACATTGGGAAATTCACAATCTAACACCAATTGAATGAATTTCTCCTCATTCCCAAGAACAGCTGGTTTTACTGGTATGCCAAAGGGATCTTGTAGCACCTTTGAGACCAACTGTGCCAAAGAAGTTGTAAATAAGCTTTAATAGACTTGGGAGTCTGAGCAAAAGTCACTCCATGCATCTGAGAAAGTATTCCAAGCCTATAAAGCTTGCTCAGTGGCATCACTAGGACTGGTGTCACCTGCTGTGGTAACTCATGGTGTCACACTCTCTACAGAAACAATTTTTTTGGTACTAATGTTACTTGTAAATTGTAATTCCCATACATATTGAATGTAAGGCTATAGTTGTGACCTAACAGCACATTAAATTATATCTTTAAATTATAGTATCATCTGTAAGCCGAAATACATTTACATTTAGATGGTTTTATGTAATCAAGTAAAATTTGGTGATATGATGTTTTAAAAGAAATTTAAAAAGAGTATTTAAAAAAAAGAAAGAAAAGGCCTCTTTTCTCTTCCCACTGACCCTTGCCCCATCCATGCCTTCTCTTCTGCTGAGCTCCAAGGTTTTAAAGAAATACGAGTGAATGCCACAGTCCATTTCTGCCAAAAGGCAGACATTTGTGGGAGCATGGTGTCGCCAACTTTAAAGTGTCTACTGGTGTGGCCAGAACTCCATGCATTTCTTTGTAACGCTCCTCGTTTATGCTACAATTTCTTTTGCATAGTTAGTCTCAAAGGTGCTACAACGTCCAGATAACATGCTGGATACCTATCGCATGGGGTTAAAACAGTGGCTTACCTTTCCCAAATTCAGTGCTAATTGTAAGGCAGCGGGTCCTATCACACGAAATCGCTGCTGAATCACCACTCGGGTCTATCCTGGATGCAGCCCAGGTCCTGTAAGCCACTTTGGTGGCCATTTTGAAGTCAGAAGCTTCTGTTTTCACAAAAGGGGTGGTGGAAGCGGCTTACGGACCCAGGCGGATTTGGGATGGACTAGGGTGGGGATTCAGTAGCATTTCTGTGTGATAGGACCCGGCCACCTCCTGAATTAGCCTGAATTCAGGAAAGGTAAGCTGCTGTTTTAACCCCATGCAAAAGGTCCTATGTTCTACCATTCAGGTTTATATGGAGTCAGACACAGACCTATCTTATCCATCATTGTCTGTTTTGATAAGCAGTATTTTCCTATAGTGTGAAAAAAAAGCTTGGGCATATTGTGTTAGAAATAATTTGTTACATTCTCATCTTTTTTCTTCGCAACAACCTAGTCCCAACATTTGAAGTAAAGAGTCAACAGGAGTTTTGCACAGTTGTTGATGAGTCTTATTCACTATGCCATCTGCCTAAGAGGCCTCAAGCTGCACTGTCTTCCTTTCATTGTGTGTGTCTGTGCCTTCAAGTCACCTGTTGACTCTGTCAAACTCATGAATTTCATAGGGTGTCTCAGGCAAGACTAAGAGGTGGTTTTGCCAGAATTGCTAAAGGTTAATCTGCAGCTATTCCCTGGTTTCTAACTGAAAGACTGAGGGATGATGAGGTCATCAAAAATGGAAATTCTGCTTAGCTGTGATTTGCTTTAAACCATTCCTTACTCATCATACAAGACTCTGTGCATGCTCTATATTGAGGCACTTCTCTACTTGCTTCCAATCTTCTTGGTCATACATAACAACACTAAAATAGCCACTTGTTCATGAGCTTTTCCAATATATAGTTGTATGTTATATTTTTAGGTATTAAATTTCCATCTGCTTCTACAGAATAAAAATATACCCCTTAATTAATTATTTTAAATATAGTGCCCAGTTCCTATACATTGTTTATACCTCTTGATTAGACTACTATCATGAGCTCTGCATGGGGATGTCCTTGGAAATGTGGAGCTATAGCTAGTGCACAATACGCAGGTGTGTTTTAGAGACCAAATACACTGGTTTTACAAGAAGTTTACTGGTGTCCAATTGCTTCTGAGCACATCTTCAAGGTGCTGGTTTTATTTTCAAAGGTTAACCGAATGTTTGAAGCGGAGTTATCTGAAAGAACACATCCTCTCCTAGAGCCTGCTTGAAATTTGAGATAAATCTCATGAGCAACGTTGGTGTATGCATGTGCAGGTTTTCCTGTGCCTACTATGTGTTTGAATCATACAATCATAGAGTTGGAAGAGACCAAAGGGCCATTCAATCCAACTCCCTGCCATGCAGGAAACTCACAATCAAAGGACCCCCAACAGATGCCATCCAGCCTCCTGTTTGAAGACCTCCCCACTTTCTGAGGGAGTGTGTTCCACTGTCGACAGCCCTTACTGTCAGGAAGTTCCTCCTATTGTGAGGTGGACTCTTTTCCTGGAGCTTGCATCCATTGCTCCCGGTCCTAGTCTCTGCAGCAGCAGAAAACAAGTTTGCTCCCTCCTCAATATGACATCCCTTCAAATATTTAAACAGTGCTATCATATCACCTCTTAACCTTCTCTTCTCCAGGCTAAACATCCTCAGCTCTCTAAGTCTTCCTCATAGGACATGGTTCCCAGACCCTTCACCATTTCAGTTGTCCTCCTTTGGAACGCTCCAGTCCTTTTTGAATTGTGGTGCCCAGAACTGGCACAGTATTCCAGGTGTGGGCCTGACAAAGCAGAATAGATGGCTGTGATGGCTGGGTCTCCAGTCATCTGGGAACTTCTCCTGAACTACAAAGGGTTAATCTGGGAGGAGGTACATGCTAATGAGGATGACATCACATGCTAATGAGCTTGGCATCATAGCTGATTTAAGGTCCAACTGACCAATCAGAAAATAGGACCGCGAGATTCAAGAACTTTCTATGGAAAATCTTTAAAAGGCTGTGCAGCCATGCGGTCCTTTGTCTCTCCCTTGACTCTCCTGAGGGGAAACCAGATGCTGTCTCTTTGAGTCTGGGAGACACAGACTCAGGGAATGCAGGTCGAGAGGCCAGGGGGCCCTCCCTGCATCCAGGAACTCAAAGGACTACAAATCCCATCTGCTGTGGAGTAGTTAGGAATGTGTTAGCTAGTGGTTTAGGCCTTTTGTTATTTCAACAATGGCTTGTCTGGAATGATTCTGTAACTATGTTCTTTGACCTGCAAGGCAAAGGGGCTTTGCCAGAGTGTTTAAATTCTTTCTATCCTATTCTATCCCTTTTTAAAATAACTTCTTCTGTAAAAGCATCTGCATCTCTATACTCCTATACACGTGCCTAGACTCGGCTATTGAAACTAGATCTTCTCTCTCTATTCCTCACAAGTCCCAGTGTGTGTGGGGAAGGGTAGCTGTGAGCTACTATAAAATATAATTATAAATTATAGTTCATTCACTGGTGGTGGCAGCGCGACTATAGGACCTCCAGGGGTCTCATTCTGTCTCACAGGAGCGAGAATGGAGATCTAGGAGATCCTAGAGGGAAAAGTGTGACAAGAGGGGACTCCCTGGGAGTAAAGGGCCACACACAGGGCGCCAAGGGCTCAGGGAAAGGTCCCCAAGTCACCACAATGGCACTATTACTTCCCTTGATCTAGGCGTGTTAGAGACCGCCCTCAAGCGGCCGTTCTCCTGCCGCCGCCATTATCTGCGGCGGGAAGCCCCACGGCCCAGACTGCGCGGCTCCAGCCCCAGCGAAAAAAGAAGCGCCAAACGGTGCTCCTTTTGGCCCCCAGAAGTGACGCTGCGAGGTGCGCACTCATGGTGTCACTTCCGCCATGCCACGTCTGGACTCACAGCGTCCACGACGTAAAAATGGCAGCACCCATGTGGATGGGCGCTGCCATTTAGGACGCGCTCCGTGCGTGTTGGGAATGGGGCCGGTTAGGAAGGGGCAATCCTTCCTAACCCTAGCACGTCCCTTCCTAACCCTAGGATGCGCGGAGCGTATCCTAAATGGCGGTCTGTAACCCGCCCTAGATACTATACTTCTATTGATGCAGCCTAAAATTGCATTGGCCTTTTTAACTGCTGCATTACACTGTTGATTCATGTTCAACTTATGGTCTACTAGAATTCCTAAGTCCCTTTCACATGTAGTCTTGTTTAGTCAAGTGTCCCCCATCCTATATCTAGGCATTTCGATTTTCAACCCTAAGTGCATTTCTCTGTGTTGAAAATTATTTTGTTAGCTTTGGCCCAGCTTTCTAATCTATTCAGGTCATTTTGAATTTCGATCCTGTTCTCTGGGGTATTAGCTACTTCTCCTAATTTAGTGTCATCTGCAAATTTGATATGCATGCTGCCTATTCTTTCATCCAAATCATTGATAAAGATGTCGAATAGCACTGGGTCCAGGATACAACCCTTTGGCAGCCACTGGTCACTTTTTTCAAGGATGAAGAGGAACCATTGCTGAGAACCCTTTTGGTTTGGCAGGTAAACCCATTATAAAACAATTGGTTCACCGGGCAAACCCAAAGGGTAGTAAAGAAATTATTCTTTAATTGTTTGTTTTAAAACTGGTTTTTATATTGTTTCAAACAAATTAAGAGTATTATAATATTTAAAAGTTTTATCTCTATATTGTTTTTACTTTCTGTGCATCACCTTGGGCTGAGAGGTGATGAAAGAAAGAAAGAAAGAAAGAAAGAAAGAAAGAAAGAAAGAAAGAATTTGGAGGATGGCGAGTAGAACAAATTCCTTGCTCCTGCCAACTTCTTTCATTGTAAAAAAACATCTTTATGAAAATTTAAGTGCACAGTCATACAGATGCCTATTCAGAAGCAGATACCATTGAGTTCTATAAGGCTTAGGAGTGAAACACATGGGCCAAAGAAAGTGGTTTCAAACCCCTTTGAAGGTGGAGCATTTAGATGATGCACACCTCCAAAGAAAATGGATTGAAGCCATGCTCTGGGGCTGAAAAACAACGCAAATAGAACCCGGGATATTCTGACTCAGCCTGGAAAATGTGTATCTTTGACCCTGCATATAAATGCTCCAATGCCAGAGCGGTTCTGAAGGAACAATCCATCCTAACCCTAATTCTAAAGCTGCATATAAATGCACCAGTGCAAGTGCACATTAAAACATTTAGGTGCCATTGTACTCTAGCAGATGGGGCAGCAATGCAAAAAAGTGAAAGTGTGACACCTTCAATGGATGTAATTACAGCATACACAAACCAGACAGTCCAAGATGGGGCATGGGATGAAGGGGGCATGTGGAGGGGAGGTGCATCCATGATTGTGCTTTGCTAATGTATTACTGGGCACACTAATATTCCAATGTCCTGTACCAGTGGAGGATCACATGTGCAACTGTGTGGCTGATCAAAGGGGCGGCTATCCGATGGGATGGCATATAGGCAGCACGCAGTTGCTGGCAGTGTGTTTGTGCAATGGTGTACATGCCTGCTGGGGAGGTGACAAAAAAGTTAGCCAGTGGCACGCTTGATGCTGTACCATGAAGTTGGGCCATGAGCATTCAGGCCACGTTAACAGTGGCTGGTGTGGACAGCGGGGTTTCAAAACGCTTCAGGAAACTGTAGGTTCAAGCTGCTTTTTCCTGCATGTTCTGTCCCTATTAGTAGGGTATAAGATTAGTAGGTATAAGTATAAGCTTCCAGGCTTCATTTCCACTAAATTGATTGTTGCTTAAAATTTTAGGTCTCTAAGGTATCCTTTCTGTTGCACACTGATGTTTAGAACTAGGAGATGGACAGAGCTAAGAAAATAACACATCAAAGTGTGTGCCAATAAGAAAGACATTGTAAAGCTCTGGAGCTGTGATATAGGTATTAATCCTTAAACCTGGAGATACTAAGGGTTGAACATGAGAGCCTACTATCATAACCTGCATACAAAATGTTTATTTAACTAATTTATATCTCCCTTTTTCCTGACAAAGGACCCAAGGCAGCTTACAATAAGATTAAAAGAGAATACAAAATTTTAAAAAATGGTAATGCAACTGTTAAAAAATAAATAAATTATCATATTTAATTAAACAACTGCTGTACTAATTTAAAACAGCGTATTATCAAAATCTAACAATAGAAAGGACTGGATATCTACTACTGATATTTTCAAACCATGGACCTTAATTTTGGGCAAGGTGGCAGAGAATGCAATTGTTTAATAGCACAGAACAACAATAGCACAGAAAAATAATCTGCTAATCTCAGGGACATTCAAAATATTTCTCATTAAGCATTCTCCACCCTTGATTTAGCAATTCATCTCTGTAGACACTTGGTGCACTTCAGCACTGTACTGGGTTCAGCACCTGGTAAATGAAATAAACACATCTGCCCTTATTCACATTTTTCAATTCAAGCAAACAATTCATGTTTGCAGGATGAGTAAGCAATATAGATGCCAGAGAAGGTAGAAAGAAGAGAAGAGAGTTGCAGATCAGTGGCCAAATTTATTTGAACAGGTTGTTAAATCCCATAAGAGGGCAACCATCCCACTAACAACACATTAACACACACACACTTTTCTAACAATCAACATCAGAGAATTAATTTTTAAAACTGAAGTTCCAAGATCAAAGAGAGTGTCTCCTAGTCATGGGGCAATCCTTGCAACTAAATATGACAGAGATTGAAGCTGAGACCAGCATGAAAACCATATATTTTTCCTTTCTTTCCTGGATCCAACTAATGTGTTGTTCAATATTTTATTTCTGAAATGGCTTTTCCTGCCACGCTGTAAACTTTTCTCATAATTCATATTTGGAAACATCAGAACAGCAACAAAGTGTTGGAGAGAGTCGGAAATCTCCAGTCGTGTGTGTGTGAGTGTGTGTGTGTGCAACTATCTCTAATCAGTTCCAAGAAGAAAATGAAAAGTCTTGTCTACACATATACCCTTTCCTTCTGAGCCATCATTTGCACATTTGCCCTTGTTTCAGAATAAATTTCTAAAACGTTTCACCCTTGATCTGCTACTGTATTGCACTGAATCCAAACTAGTTGAGGAGATCATACCAGAGCAATGAGCTGCCCTGTGGCAAAGAATGACTTTTAAAACCTATTACTATGATTTCTAAGTAGTGTTTGTTTATAACACACGCAGTTAATTTAAAGTTTTTAGAGATAATGTAATTCCATAAATGGAATTTTAATTCTATTTAACCCTAATTTATAGTCTTTTGCTTTTATTCTTTTAAAAACAGCTTTATCCCATTCCCTTCCTGTTCTCCTTCTGCTTCATATAATAAAATGGTATGAGGAAAGTCAGAGGATAAATGTGCCAAAATGGAATAATTGTGTTTATTGGATTGCAAATTACCTTCAGTAATTTGTTTTTTTTCCACTAGGAAGAAGAAAACAGAAACTATGCTGGAAATTAAAGGTCTGACAGTGTGTTGCAAAATCCTCTTGAGTATTAAAAGATTAATTAAATGCATTTTTAAAACATCACTGTAAATGCCTTGGGTAAGACACCCAAAGGAACAGAATGTAGAATCAGTGCATATACTGTAAAGAACCTGATTTTATAAAACATTTTCATAAATGTCATTCATTAGTTTGGCATTCAGCAAGAAACATATAGCTATTGATGTACTTCTTAACTTGGCAGTAATCCCACTGAACTAAAAGGGACTTATTTCTTAAAGAGGAACATAGGATTAAGCTGTAAACCTTACTGATATCTAGAAGAGATTTAACACAATTTAACTTTTAAAACAAATGTTCCTGTTGAAATTAATGAAAGTTAAATTGTGGCAAGGGACAGACCATCCAAAAAGGGTGGCCTGCCAGTGGCCTAATTTCCTCCGAGGGAAGTCAAACCATGCAGCTTCCCTCTGGAGGAAAAAGAACTGGAAAAACTGGGTTCTTTTTGCGCTAAAAGGCTGACGTAACAAGTGCACCAGGCGCACTTATTATGTAAGTGCCCGCGGTGACATGTGGATGCTGCACGGCACTTATGTAACAATGGTGGTGCCCGTGTTACATGAGGCACTGCATTGTTACGGTGCCGCACTGTATAGGGTTAGGAACCGTGCGGTTGCCATGCAGTCCCACCCTAAAATCACCGAGCACAGCACTTCATGCCTGTTTGTATTGGACCTGTGTTAGTTCAGCAATAGAAACTAACCTTAAACATTTTAAACATCTTCGTATAATATTAAATTTAATTTAATATAAATTCAATAAATCAAATTTTAATATAAGTGGACCCTTGTTATATGCTGAGGTTTTGATTCCAAGATCCCCTGTGTTAAACAAAATCTATGTATGCTCAAGTCCCATTAACTATAATGACATAGCAAAATGGTGTCCCTTATAAAAAGATGGAAAATCAAGGTTTGATATTTGAATGTATACTTTTTTTGGAACATTTTCAAACCGTGGGTGCTTGAATCCGTGTGATAAAAAATCTGTGTATAAGAAGGGCTGACTGTATTTAATTAAAACAATTATTTTAATATAAATTGACAAATTAAATGAAATTGAAAAACTGAGCCTGTGGAAGCTTAAAGGCAACATATTTATTAAGGCATACATAGCCAGTTCATCAGGAGCATCAAATGAACCTCAGGGGTGAAACAGATGGCTCCTTTGCAGCAGCTTCCCAGAGGCTGGAGGACTGTTATTTAGACAATGCTGGCAGGAAAGTTTGAAGCTGCCTGTCCAACTACACAATGGGCAGATTTGCGGCACTCCAGCAGCATGGCATTTATATTCCGCACACGCTGGATTGCCACAAACTGTGGCGAAGGCAGAAAAGTGCTTTCTGCCATTTTTGGGCGGCCAGCAAAAGTTGATTGGGCAGCAGTGTGTGTGGTTGCTGTGGCCACGACTGGCCATCAATGTTCTGGCCATCAAAGGAGTGGCATACAAATCCTGGCTTCTAGCATTTGAGGAGCTAGGAGGACTGTTCTTAAGGGAAAGTCAACCAGTATTTCCTTGTTGATTTCAGTTGACTGTCAAGCCTGTGAAAACCAACACTGCCTTAGGGTATTTCCATAGTGTTGCCATAACCAGGTAGATTAGCATGGTCAGATCACCACCATACAACACACTGAATTCCCACAATGTTTCACTGATAATCTCATTTAATACATTATATAACCACGCAATCCTTCAGATGAATGTGATGAAATAAAAAAAAAACAGCCACTACTTTATCCAAAATTTGCCAGCTGATCTATGGTTGGAGGAGTAATTTTTTCTTCCTGTTTCATTTTTAAACTCCCATTCCTGTCCTTTTTCTGCTGTCTGATGCTAAGGAGCATCAATTCTGAAATTTTCACAGCCTAATGAAGGAAGGTTGAGGGCTCCTTCTCCAAGGCAAGTCTCTCCCTACACTAGTGATTTCTGGACTTTGGTTCTCCAGATGTTTTGGACATCAGCTGCCATAATTTCGGACAGTTGGCCAAGCTGACTGGAGCCTGGGAGTTTGAAGTCCAAAACACCTGGAAGACCAACATTTGGAAACTACTGTCCTACATCCTCAAAGGAAGTGATTTAGAAACTCTATGGCTCCTGGGACACCTCCCATGAACTTACAATTGTGGCCTATGAGCTGGAAGGAAGAAAAAGGTTTTCTGCTCAAAAAGAACAAGAACTCTATGGAATGCTTCCTCTTAAGAGACAATGGCTTTGAAGTCAGTATATGTCAGCCAGCTGCCCAGAGCTCACAGGCATTTGCTTTTTTAGAAATTATACAAAATGAAGGCATTGCAAAGGCTTGGGAACACATAGCCCACAATCTACTCTTTCTTAGACCTCTCTTCAGGCAAGGGGACTAGAACAAGGGTTGAGGAAACAGCATCCCATAGGTCATGCATGACCCCAAGGCCATTTTGAGCATAATGTAATGGCTTAAGTGTTCGGTAAGACACTGGGAGGCCAGGATTTGAATCCTTAGTGGGCCACAGAAACCTGCAGGGGGTCCCCCTCCTTCCATCCATGCCAGGGCGAGCGATCCAGGCATGGTGTTCAGCCTCCCCGCCCCCATTTCCAGCCAGGCTGCCGCTTAGTCACAGATGATTGACAGGTGGTTCTGAAGCATCACTTTTAGAAGTCAGATAGCTTTAAAAACTCTGGCAGAGCATGGCTGGGATTTGCTTCGACCAGCTGATGGGTGGCAATTAAGCAGCGATTTAGCATGCGATAATTTCCCACCTCCATCACTGTCCCGGATCAAACCTGGGAGGCTGAAATGCTTTTAAAGTTCATGTGATAAGCCCCATCATAAAAACTGTGAAGGTGGGCTGGAGAAACACATACTTCTAGTGCTAGGTAGCAGCAGCAGGTCTGTAGTACTCAATGTAATAAAACTGGAGCTGGGAAAGAGTGGTGATTCTCTATAGCGGACCCTCACAGCTATGCATGCCTGCCTAAAACAGGCAAGTCAATAAAGCTGCCTCCAGAATACCAACCTGGGTATATGTGAACAGCAAAACAGAGAGAGGGGGTGGGGGTGGGAAAGATAGTTACTCCCAGCACATTAAAAAAAAAAAAGCACAGGTGCAATTAGGTCACCGAAACTGAAGTCACAAGAAAGTGGAGGCTGTGAAGAAAAAGAAATCTTGGGTATATTTTGGAAATAGCCTTCAAATAGTTTCTAGAAGATTGAAACAGTTTTGTTTACTATGCAAGGTTTCTCTGGCCTGGTGTTTTATTTCACATATGAAGAACAATTAGTTTTTCTAAAATATGTTGAACTCTTTATCTGTAGAGCAGAAAGCTATCCTTGTTCTTTCCATGTTATTCTCCATCTGGTGCCAAATTTTCTGTTAGGATGCAATGTTCAGAAACGTATCTACTTTGTTAACAGAGGTAAGTCTGCATATGCATTCTCATTTATTTTTTAGCTGAAGAGCTCCAATGAAAAATTCAAATTTCAAAGGATAATTTTCTTTCATCCAATGATTGAACATTTGGGATCACATCTAACACCAATTGAATGAATTTCCTCTCATTCCCAAGAACAGCTGGTTTATACTGAGTATGCAAAGGGATCTGTAGCACCTTTGAGACCAACTGTGCCAAAGAAGTTGTACAATAAGCTTTAATAGACTGGAGAGTCTGAGCAAAAGTTCACTCCATGCATCTGAGAAAGTATTCCAAGCCTATAAAAGCTTGCTCAGTGGCATCACTAGGACTGGTGTCACCTGCTTTGGTAACTCATGGTGTCACACCTCTACAGAAACCAATTTTTTGGTACTAATGTTACTTGTAAATTGTAATTCCCATACATATTGAATGTAATGGCTATAGTGGTGACCTAACTACACATTAAAATTATATCTTTAAATTATAGTATCATCTGACAGCCGAAATACATTTACATTTAGATGGTTTTATGTATCAAAGTAAAAATTTGGTAAGATATGAGTTTTAAAAGAAAATTAAAAAGAGTATTTAAAAAAAAGAAAGAAAAGGCTCTCTTTTCTCTTCCCACTGACCCTTGCCCCATCCATGCCTTCCTTCTGCTGAGCTCCAAGGTTTAAAAGAATACGGGAATGCCCACGTCCATTTCCTGCCAAAAGGCAGACTTGGGGAGCAGTGGTGTCGCCAACTTTAAAGTGTCTACTGGTGTGGCCAGAACTCCATGCATTTCTTTTGTAACGCTCCTGTTTATGCTACAATTTCTTTGCATAGTTAGTCTCAAAGGTGGCTACAACGTCCAGAATAACATGGCTATGGATCCTATCGCATGGGGTTAAAACAGTGGCTTACCTCCCAAATTCAGTGCTAATTTGTAAGGCACGGGTCCTATCACACAGAAATCGCTGCTGACACCACTCGGGTCTATCCTGGATGCAGCCCAGTCCTGTAAGCCACTTTGTTGGCCATTTTTAGAAGTCAGAAGCTTCTGTTTTCAAAAAGTGGTGGTGGAAGCGGCTTACAGGACCCAGGCGGCATTTGGAGGGACTAGGGTGGCGATTCAGTGGCAATTTCTGTGTGATAGGACCCGGCCACCTCCTGAATTAGCACTGAATCAGGAAAGTAAGCTGCTGTTTTTAACCCCATGCAAAAGGTCCTATGTCTCTACATTCAGGTTTATATGGAGTCAGACACAGACCTATCTTATCCACATTGTCTGTTTTGATAAGCAGTATTTTCCTATAGTGTGAAAAAAAAGCTTGGGCTAATTGTGTTAGAAATAATTTGTTACATTCTCATTCATTTTTCTCTCAGCAACAACATAGTCCCAACAATTTGAAGTAAGAGTCAACAGGAGTTTTGCACAGTGTTGATGAGTCTTTATTCACTATGCCATCTGCCTAAGGGCCTCAAGCTGCACTGTCTTCCTTTCATTTGTGTGGTCTGTGCCTCAAGTCACTTGTTGACTCATGTCAAACTCATGAATTTCATAGGTTAGGCCAGCAGAACTAAGAGGTGGTTTGCCAGAATTGCTAAAGGTTAATCTGGCATGCTATTTCCCTGGTTTCTAACTGAAAGACTGAGATAATGAGTCATTCAGAAATGGAAATTCTGCTTAGCTGTGATTTGCTTTAAAACCAATCCTTACTCATCATACAAGACTGCCTGTGCATGCTCTATATTTGAGGCACTTCTCTACTTGCTTCCAATCTTCTTGGTCATACATAACAACACTAAAAAATAGCCACTTGTTTCAGAGACTTTCCAATATATAGTTGTAATGTTAATTTTAAGGTATTAAATCTTTCCATCTGCTTACTACAGAATAAAATATAACCCCTAATTAATTATTTAAATATAGTGCCCAGTTCCTATACATTGTTTATACCTCTTGATTAGACTACTATCATGAGCTCTGCATGGGGAGGTCCTTGGAAATGTGGAAGCTATAGTAGTGCAAATACAGCGTGTGTATTTTAGAGACCAAATAACACTGTGTTTTACAAGAAGTGTCTGGTGTCCATTTGCTTCTGAGCAATCTTCAAGGTGCTGGTTTTTATTTCAAGGTTAACCTGAATGGTTTTGAAGCGGAGTTTCTGAAAGACACATCCTCTCATAAGAGCCTGCTTGAAATTTGAGATAATCTCATGAGACAAGTTGGTGTTGCATGTGGCAAGGTTTTCCCTGTCATACTATGTGTTTGAAATCATACAATCATAGAGTTGGAAGAGACCAAAGGGCCATTCAATCCACTCCCTGCCATGCAGGAACTCACAATCAAAGGACCCCCCAACAGATGGCCATCCACCTCTGTTGAAGACCTCCACCACTTTCTGAGGGAGTGTTGTTTCCACTGTCGAACAGCCCTAACTGTCAGGAAGTTCCTCCTAATGTTGAGGTGGACTCTTTTCCTGGAGCTTGCATCCATTGCTCCAGGTCCTAGTCTCTGCACAGCGCAGAAAACAAGTTTGCTCCCTCCTCAATATGACTCCCTCAAATATTTAAACAGTGCTATCATATCACTCTAACCTTCTCTTCCCAGGCTAACATCCTCAGCTCTCTAAGTCGTTCCTCATAGGAATGGGTTTCCAGACCCTCACCATTTTCAGTGTGTCCTCCTTTGGAACCGCTCCAGTCCTTTGAATTGTGGTGCCCAGAACTGGACACAGTATTCCAGGTGTGGCCTGACCAAGCAGAATAGATGGCTGTGATGGCTGGGTCCCAGTCCATCTGGGAACTTCTCTGAACTACAAAGGGTTAATCTGGGAGGAGGTACTGCTAATAAGAGATACATCACTGCTAATGAGCTGTGGCATCAAAGCTGATTTAAGGTCCAACTGCCAAAAAAATAGGACCGCGAGATTCAAGAACTTTCTATGGAAATCTTTAAAAGGCTTGTGCAGCCATGCGGTCCTTTGTCTCCCTTGACCTCTCCTGAGGGGAAACCAGAGCTGTCTCTTTGAGTCTGGGAGACCAGACTCAAGGGAATGCAGGTCGAGAGGCCAGGGGGCCCTCCCTGCATCCAGGAACTCAAAAGGACTACAAATCCATCTGCTGTGGGTAGTTAGGAATGTGTAGCTAGTGGTTTAGGCCTTTTGTTTTTTCAACAATGGCTTGTCTGGAATGAATTCTGTAACTATGTTCTTGACCTGCAAGGCAAAGGGGCTTTGCAAGAGTGTTTATAATTCTTTCTATCCTATCTATCCCTTTTTAAAATAAACTTCTTTTAAAAACATCTGCTATCTCTATACTCCTATACACGTGCCTAGACTCGGCTATTGAAACGATCTCTCTCTCTCTATTCCTCACAAGTCCCAGTGTTTGTGGGGAAGGGGTAGCTGTGAGCTACTATAAAATAAGTAATAATTTAGTTCATTCAGGGTGGTGGCAGCGGCGACTAGGACCTCCAGGGTCTCTCATTCTGCTCAACAGGAGCGAGAATGAGATCTAGGAGATCCTAGAGGGAAAAGTGTGACAGAGGGGACTCCCTGGGAGTAAGGGCCACACACAGGGCCCCAAGGGCTCCAGGGAAAGGTCCCCAAGTCACCACAATGGCACTATTACTTCCCTGATCTAGCGTGTTAGAGACCGCCTCAAAGCGGCCGTTCTCCTGCCGCCGCCATTATCTGCGGCGGGAGCCCCAGCGCCAGACTGCGAGGCTTCCAGCCCAGCGAAAAAGAAGCGCCAAAACGGTGCTCCTTTTTGGCCCCCAGAAGTGACGCTGCGAGGTGCGCACTCATGGTGTACTTCCGCCTGCCACGTCTGGACTCACAGCGTCCACGACGTAAAATGGCAGCACCCATGTGGATGGGCGTGCCATTTAGACGCGCTCGTGCGTGTTTGGGAATGGGGCCGGTTAGGAAGGGGCAATCCTTCCTAACCTAGCACGTCCCTTCTAACCCTAGGATGCGCGGAGCGTATCCAAATGGCGGTCTGTAACCCCCCTAGATACTATACTTCTATTGATGCAGCCTAAATTGCATTGGCCTTTTAACTGCTGCATTACACTGTTGTGATTCATGTTCAACTTATGGTCTACTAGAATTCCTAAGTCCTTCACATTGTAGTCTTGTTTAGTCAAGTGTCCCCATCCTATATCTAGGCATTCGATTTCAACCCTAAGTGCATTTTCTGTGTTGAAAATTTTTTTAGCTTGGCCCAGCTTCTAATCTATTCAGGTCATTTTGAATTTCGATCCTGTTCTCTGGGGTATTAGCGACTTCCTCCTAATTAGTGTCATCTGCAAATTTGATATGCATGCTGCTTATTCTTTCATCCAAATCATTGATAAAGATGTCGAATGCACGGGGTCCAGGATACAACCCTTTGGCAGCCACTGGTCACTTTTTTTCAAGGAGAAAGGAACCATTGCGGAGAACCCTTTTGGTTTGGCAGTAACCCATTATAAAACAATTGTTCACCGGGCAACCCAAGGGTAGTAAAGAAATATTCTTTAATTGTTTGTTTTAAAACTGGTTTTAATATTGTTTCAAACAAATTAAGGATATATAATATTAAAAGTTTTATCTCTATATTGTTTTTACTTTCTGTGCATCACCTTGGGCTGAGAGGTGATGAAGAAAGAAAGAAAGAAAGAAAGAAAGAATTTGGAGTGGCGAGTAGAAAACAAATTCCCTTGCTCCTGCCAACTTTTCATTGTAAAAAACATCTTATGAAAATTTAAGTGCACAGTCATACAGATGCCTATCAGAAGCAAGATACCATTGAGTTCTATAAGTCTAGAGTGAAACACATGGGCCAAAGAAGTGGTTTCAAACCCCTTTGAAGGTGGAGCATTTAGATGATGCACACTTCAAAGAAAATGGATTGAAGCCATGCTCTGGGGCTGAAAAACAACGCAAATAGAACCCGGGATATTCTGACTCAGCTGGAAAATGTGTATCTTGACCCTGCATATAAATGCTCCAATGCCAGAGCGGTTCTGAGGAACAATCCATCCTAACCTAATTCTAAAGCTGCATATAAATGCAACCATGCGTGCAAGGCAGTTAAAACGGTATGAAACTGGATTGTCTCTGGAGTCTGGAGTGAAGATGCAGCCTGAGTTGGGTCCAAGACACGCTGCAGAAATAATCCAGTTTGAGACCGCTTTAACTGCCCTGGCTCAGTGCTAGGGAACCCTAGGAATGGCAGTTTTGTGAGAAAGAGCTCTGGTGCCACAATGAACTACAATTCCCATGCAGCTGAGGAAGTACGCTGAAGTCTAGGAAAGCTAGACTTAAGAGTGAGTCAGGGGCTGAGAGAGAGAGAGAGAGAGAGCTTCCTGAAGGCGGGGGCAGTGACCACTATCCAGTCCTCTCTCTGATTGGCTGAACACTGTGAGTGTGTGACACTCCAAAGGGTTGGTTGCTCTCTCTGGAGCCAACCTCGCTCTCAGAGTCAGGGCTGGAGCTGAAAGGGGCAAAAGTCACCCAAAAGGCACTGAAATAGAGCCAGGCACCCAAATCACACCAAAAGCTCTGAAAAGTCCCCGTTTGCATGTGAAAGTCACCACATTGGCAACACTATAATATGTTTGCAAATCCTGCATCCAATAGCACTCAGCTCCTGCTAAGATGAAGCCAAGCCTCTCCTGGCAGCCAATCAGAAGAGGAAAAAGGCAGCCTCCAGGCTGATGGGATTTGTAGTCCCTGGGCTTTCCATTGGTCCGGGTCCTCTGAGGATTAATCAAGAGGGACTGTGGATGTTCAGAGGCATCACTGTGCAATGGATCATAGGAAGGATCTAGTGAGGACAAAGATTGGAAACTGATGACTTTTTGAGAGTGAAATGACTGTAGTCTAGCAATGTTACTTTCCATTGTAAAGGGTTGGGATTAGGAGGAGTTGCAAAACTGCCTTTTCCCCTTTGGATGGTACTAAGGGTGCTAACATCACTGTATTCAAATACATATTAACAGAATGCCAAAATGTAACAACTATACAATCTATTCCCTGTTTTCCATTTCTGTTCATTTCAGTGAAGTGCAGATCTATTCATACATGGTAATGATGCAGGGATTATCTCTTCCAATCAACTAAACGGAGAATCTCATAAATGAAGCATTTCCATGTGACCATGGGTGTTGAGAATGGTCTTTGGACTGGGCAAATATTTCAGTGTTCTTATTTATTTCATATACACAGGGTATTTTTTTAAAAAACTTAACAAAATATTCTAAAAGAGGACACTCTTATTCTCATGCCTTCAATGAAATTCTTCTGAATCAGGCTCAGACTGACGTACAGCATGCCTTAAGGCAGAGAAATATATGGAAAGTTAGACACGTTACCATCCTAAAATGTCGTTCTTTATGGAGCTATGTTTGGAGAAAAGATAGAGCATGTAGGATGGTGATTAGTAGGGGCTCATCTGGAAGGACCATTGACATGTACATGCTTCATGCACATGGCTGCCATGACTTGTGTGGCAGTCTAATCCCAGTTGCACAGATCTCTTGCCAATTGAGTGTAGCAGTTCCTATAAATAAATGTTCATGTAAACTCCCCCCCCCAGGCATATTCTGATAAATTACTGCCTGCTTGTGTGAACCAGGCTCTGGACCTCTGCCAAGGAAGGCTAGGTTAGCTATTCCACTGCTATTTTGACTCTGAAACCTAAAAGGGCTGTGCCAAGGGTTCTATGCCAATGTTATTGTCCTTGGTACCTCCTGAACAAAATTTGCTAGAGTCTGAAAGCTGGGAGTATAATATATTATTAAAGGAATTATTTGTGAAGGACGAGACTGGAACAAGAACAGGCAAAATCCCTTCCTCTCTTATCTAGAAAAACAATTAAATACTGTGTAAACTATGTATCTATAAAGTCTTCATTTGTCTGGTAGAAATGTCAAATGCTTTGTACTGTGAATATAATGATTCCTGTTGTGTATATTCCTGACTGGGTGAACGAAAATCAATAACTATCTTCAAAATACTTGCAATCTGTTAGGGATAATTTTAAAAAATGGTGAGATGAACAGTGTCCATATTTAGCTTTCTGAATGCCAGTCACTCTTCATTTAGAGTATTGAGACTTCCACGTCTGTTGCAGCAATATTCTCTGCTGCACTGGAATGTGCTTAGAATGTACTCACAGAGTCCAGCTTAAATGCACTTCTTTCCTTTAAGCAATGCACACACACACACACACACACACACACACACACACACACACACACACGCTCTATATTTGGTATCTATCTGTCTATCTACATACAAACACACACACACCAAAATGGAGCAATTGTTTGGGCTTTTGGTGAATTATTGTCTGCTCCTCGCTCCCACTTTTCTACCGTGTTTTATGGAATTTAGATACAACAATAAAACTGTATCTCTTTTTTGAATATTTGAGATACATTCCAATACGACATCCTTGTGAGGTGGAAGGCCAAGTGTTTGTTATATAAAAGAACTTTGCAGCAGGCAAAATATAAATGCATTCTAAGGTCAAACCTCTTTAACAGATGCAATAAATGGAAAGTTTTTATTCTTGTACCTTCTTAACTTGGCAGTAATCCCCACTGAACTAAAAGGGACTTATTTCTTAATAGAGGAACATAGGATTAAGCTGTAAACCTTACTGATTTCTAGAAGAGATTTAACACAATTTAACTTTTAAAACAAATGCTTCCTGTTGAAATTAATGAAAGTTAAATTGTGGCAAGGGACAGACCATCCAAAAAGGGTGGCCTGCCAGTGGCCTAATTTCCTCCGAAGGGAAGTCAAACCATGCAGCTTCCCTCTGGAGGAAAAAGAACCTGGAAAAACTGGGTTCTTTTTGCGCTGAAAGGCTGACGTAACAAGTGTACCATTGGCGCACTTATTATGTAAGTGCCGCGCGGTGACATGTGGATGCTGCATGGCACTTATGTAACAATGGTGGTGCCCGTGTACATGAGGCACTGCTATTGTTACGGTGCTGCACTGTATTAGGGTTAGGAACCGTGCGGTTGCCGTGCAGTCCCTAACCCTAAAATCGGCCCGAGCACAGCACTTCATGCCTGTTTGTATTGGACCTGTGTTAGTTCAGCAATAGAAACTATACCTTAAACATTTTAAACATCTTCGTATAATATTTTAAATTTAATTTAATATATAAATTCAATAAATTCAAATTTTAAATACAGTGGACCCTTGTTATATGCTGAGGTTTTGATTCCAAGATCCCCTGTGTATAACAAAATCTATGTATGCTCAAGTCCCATTAACTATAATGACATAGCAAAATGGTGTCCCTTATAAAAAGATGGAAAATCAAGGTTTGATATTTGAAATGTATACTTTTTTTGGAACATTTTCAAACCGTGGGTGCTTGAATCCGTGTATAAAAAATCTGTGTATAAGAAGGGCTGACTGTATTTTAATTAAAACAATTATTTTAATATAAATTGCACAAATTAAATGAAATTGAAAAACTGAGCCTTGTGGAAGCTTAAAGGCTAACATATTTATTAAGGCATACATAGTCCAGTTCATCAGGAGCATCAAATGAACCTCAGGGGTGAAACAGATGGCTCCTTTGCAGCAGCTTCCCAGAGGCTTGGAGGACTGTTATTTAGACAATGCTGGCAGGAAGCCTCTGTGAAGCTGCCTGTCCAACCACACAGTGGGCAGATTTGCGGCACTCCAGCAGCATGGCATTTATATTCCGCACACCGCTGGATTGCCACAAAGCTGTGGCGAAGGCAGAAAAGTGGCTTTGTGCCATTTTTGGGCAGCTAGCAAAAGTTAGATTGGGCATGCAGTGTGTGGTTGCTGTGGCCACGATCTGGCCATCAATGTTCTGGCCATCAAAGGAGTGGCATCAGGCTGCCTTCAGGGCCATCTGTTTCAGCTCTCAGTCATGAAAGTTTAGTCATGAATCAATTTACTAGTCTTTTTTTGATATGGCAAGTCTTTGTTCTTTTTGCTGCAAGAGTCTGTTAGAAAAGAAAACAAGAAATGTCAGCCTAACTAAAAGAAAATTCTTCCACAGAACCACTTGCAAATCAGCATCTTATGAGAACATAATGCAGCACCAGAATTCTGGTGATATTCAGCTCTCTTACTCCGGTCCACCTAATGCCAACAAAGCTGTTCTCTGCTGAACTGGTGTTTCAGCAAAGACCAGGAGTGCATTTTCACAGTTAAAACCAACCATGCAATTCCTGGAGAAATCAGATCTTTGCATCCTGCTGAATTACTGAAATGTGATATATGTGGGGCTGCCTTTGTAAAGTTTTTGGAAACTTCAACTCCTTCAAACAACAGGAGCCAGATTGTTAACTGGGGAACATACAAGGAACACACAATATCCTTATTGCAACAGCTCCACCAGCTGCCTGACCATTTTCAGGCACAATTCAAAGTGCTGGTGATGATTTATAAAGCCCCATATAGCTTAGGTCCAGGCTATTTGAAGGACCATATCTTCCTTTATAGAGAGCCAGTGTGGTGTTGAGAGTTGAGCATTGGACTATGACTTTGGAGAAAAGGATTCAAATCCCAGGTCAGCCTGGGTGATCCTGGGCTAGTCACACACTCTCACCCTCAGAAGATGGTAATGGAAAAACCTCTCTGAAGAAACCTGCCAGGAAAATAGCATGATAGGATCGCCTTAGGGTTGCCATAAGTCAGAAACAACTTGAAGGCACACAACAATAACATCTTCTTTTATGAGACCATTAGAGCCCTAAGATGAGGTTGTAATGAGAGAGAAATCCTTCTTGCTGTCCCACCATGTTCTTAGACTTTCATGCTCATTTAATATAGAAAATGGTGGCTGCTACCAGGCTTTGGACCTCCCTCCTTAAGGAGGCCAGGATGACTCCATCCTTATTCTCCTTCCATTGGCAAATACAGTAAAAGGATTCTTATGGTGTCAGGCTTTTAGAAATTGACAGGGATGGGCTTTTAATTATCTGCAGTACTGTTTTATGGTACTATATAGTCTTTTAATAAATGTTAATGTCTTAACTTTAGACATTGTCTTTTAAATACCTTTTATATGAATACCTTTATTGAAGGTTTTGCGTAGTTTTAAATCTGTATTGATTTTAATCTGTTACAAGTTGCCTTGATTCCCATTATTGAGGGGGAAAGACAGGATATAAATGAATAAAATAAATAAATATACAGACACTCTTTCTTTCAGTCTCTTTCAGTGTCTCAAATATATATCAACTTCCCACTGAGGAAGACTTAGCCTTTTCTTAACAAAAATGTTATCAATTCCAAAAGGACATACATATTTATTAATTTCAGAATTGTCTTTTTTTTTACAAATTGTCATTTATCTTTCTTTAAAAACAATGGAACATGGATTTCACTAGACAATTGGATTGACTATAACTTAAAAGCTACACACACACACACACGACTCTTGTTTTTAACTGCACATATTTGTTTACTGATTCATTTAATCTTTAAGGGATTCATTTCATTTGGATTTGAGAAAGTGGCATTATACGCAGTTTGGAATACAGTCACAGCCTGTTGAAAACAAATGGAAAAGATTGTTTAAATTAGGGTAAATTCCACTGGGAAGAGAGGGAGGAGGGAGGCCCTGTTCCTTTTGATGGTAAAAATGTATGTTGTTTTTTCATAATGTTTGTAAAAAAGAAATGCAGTTCAGCATTACAGTTACTTTGCCAAGTTGTGCCATCCAACTGACCTTTAACACATCATTCAAGTATAATAGATCTGTATGTACAATGCCATTGTTTTTATTGAAAGAACAGGAAAAAGAGTCACATACAGTGCACCGTGTATAGTAGAAATGGCCAATAGTAAAGGGCAATTTCTATTATCAAAAGATCAACAAAGACCATGGAAGAAAACACACACACACACAACACACACTGCTTAATCAGTTTGAACACAAACACAGCACAGAGAGGTGGGGAAAATATTATTCCATCAGGCCAGATGGGCAAATCCACAAATAGCAGTTTTAGCAAATTGCTTATTTCCCCAACTACAAGATTGTTTCGGATCATGTTTGCATATGCCAGTACTTGGTGGGGGGAGTGTATGGGTGAGGAGAAAGCCCTTACAAAATTTGGATGCACATTTGCTTATAGTTTTAGCAAACACAAAATAATGCACATGTGTCCACACTAAGCTCAACATGAGTATTTTCTGTGCACTTTTCCTTAATGTCAATTTTTGTATGCAATTCCCGAGTAGAAAACAAGATCACAAGTTCAGATTTTAGCACGCAAGTCCCTCTTGGTTTACTGATAGATTCACCAGGCTCAGATTTGGGAAATTCATTCAAAACTTCTATTCTTATAACTTTTCCCACTTCCTTCCATGGCCCTTAATAGCACCTCATTCTATTGCCACTGTAGGCATATGATGTGGGCTTGGGCAGTACTACAGAGAATGGAAGAAATATGCACACCCCACCTACTGCCACCCTTCCCTCCATATTCTTATGTCCTGCATCATATTCATGCTACAAGCATAAGTAAAACACATAGCACAGAAATGGAAGATGCTTTTCACAGACTTCTGTTCTCTGAAATGCTCCCTCACTTTGCATGTGCTCTTCCACAAAAGATGTGCACAAAGAAGGGAAGTGGAAAAATAGGGGTTTTTTCAAACCACATAATTATAGCACTTGATTCCATTTTAATTGCAGTGGTTCCATCCTAGGATCTGCAGTTTCGGGACAGGTATTTAGAAACCTCAGCGAGAGAATGTCTCTAGTGCCTTACCAAACTACAGAGCCCATAATTTCATCAGGTGAACTCATGGCAGTGCTACAGGTGTGGGGTATGAAAGGCTCACTGAGTAACTGCTATCT
Source organism: Sceloporus undulatus (assembly GCF_019175285.1). Classification (NCBI taxonomy): domain Eukaryota; kingdom Metazoa; phylum Chordata; class Lepidosauria; order Squamata; family Phrynosomatidae; genus Sceloporus; species Sceloporus undulatus. The sequence continues at coordinate 136,694,106 of NC_056522.1, forward strand.
GACTAGTCTTGTTCATGTCAGGTCCAAGATGAACTGGGGGGGAGCCTACCCAGATATTGCAAAGAAAAAACAAGGTTTAAAGAAATGGGGATGGGGGGGGAGGAGGATCCTTTACAGGCGAAAGTTATTTCAGAAAGGAGAAGAAAGAACTAAACCAGAATTTATTTTCCAACATTTAATAGTTTTTCAGCCTTGTCACCTAGTCCCAATACCATGAACAATGCTTTTGGAATAAGAAAAAGGATAGATGAAGATACATTAAATATTGGGGGAAGAAGTGCTTATGGGGGGGGAAGGTAATCTTCAGACATAAATTGATTTCCTGCTGTGTCTACCGAGGAAGATTTGTTCCAGGAATGCACACTGCAAATTTGATTTGTGCGATCTTGTTGTGGTTACTTTCAATATAGGACCTGGAAGACCCATATTTAAATCTCCACTCTGTCGCTAAGCTCACTGAGTAACCTCTGGTCAGTCACTGTTTCTTCCCCTAACCAACCTTTCATGACTGTTGCAAGGCAGGAAAGCAGGCAAGGGGAGGGGGGGCAGCAAATCATATGTGCCATCTTGAGATCCTTGGAGGAAAATCAGGTTATGTAATGTAATATATAAAATAAATAAATTTCCCTGAAGTCTCCATGTTAAACACGTTGCATATACTGAGAAACTAATTTAAGTGGTTTTTCATTTAAGATAGTATAGACAAATAGTACTTCCATGAAAATCTAACATTGATTGATTTGAGGAGTAAAATAAGCTTAATATTTAAAATCAGTCAAGATTTTTTTTTAAATGGTACTTACATATATTCAGTTCAACTGTGACCACAATGATATGCAATAGCCACCAGTGGAAAGTAATCAAATAAACAGCATCTTTTTTTGACTGGAAACAAGTCCTAAACATGCTATTCTAGTTCTATAACAGTGGTTTCCAAACTCTGGTCCTCCAGATGTTTTGGACACCCACTCCCCAAATTCCTGGCTGTTGGGCAAACTGGTTGGGGCTTCTGGGAACTGAGGTCCAAAACACCTGGAGAAGCAAATTTGGGGAATCACTTTTCTATAGGATCTACCCAAGAGGGGAACTCTAGAAACTGAGGGTTCCCATGGCAGTAGAATGGGAGAGGCAATTTCTGTAGATCCTCGCTCATCCCCTTATGGCCCCCTCAAATCTGCTCTGGAAGACTGAGTGGTCTTTTACAAGAATTTAAGAGGTGGTGTTGAGGGTGGCAGAAGGACAGAAGAATAAAGCAATGTCTGCACTGCAAAAAAAAAAAAAAAAGCCAGTTTGACATAAGTTTATATGCCAAGGCTCAATGCTATGGAATTCTGGGAACAGTAGTTTTCTGAGACATTTTGCCTTCTCTGTCAGAAAGCTCTGCTGCCACAAACTACAATTCCCAGGATCCCCTAGCACTGAGCCATGGCAGTTAAAGTGGTGACAAACTGAATTATTTCTGCAGTGCAGATACTAGCTTTGTGGAAATGGCCTCCTTGTCCTCTTTTTCCAGTATTGTTACAAGGATGAGTGTAAATAAAATGACAATTTAATCAATTTAATCTGGCATTTAGCAACATGCTCTGTCTGAGCCTGGAACAGAATCTCACTAAATGTTGCTAGACTGCAAACCCCATCAGCCTTAGTCACCATAGCCAAAGGCAAGAAATTATGGATCCAATAACATCTGGAGAGTTACATGTCTTCAATCACTGTTATAGTTGTACAAAGAACATGTAGCATCTGCTATACCAGACTGCCGTAATGCTTGACCTTGCACTGCCTCTGCGCCTATTTACTGACTGCCCTCATCTGAACTAACTGTTATCTGTTTGGAAAGTGCCAGCGTAGGTTGTCTGGATCTGACCCTTTCAACTTGTACACCCTGGACTCTGATTGAAACAAGAGAGCATCTCAGGAAGAGGAGGAGAGGTGGCAACTCTAATTTAGCATTGCAAACATGGTTGAAAAGACAGGGATTCAAAGGTAGACATTTAAAAGCTAAGCTTTTAATGAATTTCATGAATTCAGCTCAAACCCCTTGGCACAGAGGGGCAAATCCACCATACATCCTTTCTGCATTTGAATTTTTAGATCTTAAAGGTTCTTTCCTTCCACTAAATGATGAAATGTGTGAATTTTCAGTTCTTACCAAACAAAATCGTCAACCTTCCCTACTCCAAACACATTGGCTGTCACACAGCTGCATAAGGCCTGCACACTCATTCTTTGACACATTAAGGGTGAAGTCACAGTGTCTGCTCACTGCAGACATGCACTGTATAGATCTTTACATAGGGCCACTATGTAGCCAAATGTCACTTGACTTGTGGCTATGAGGCCAACCAAGAGAACAGGGTCGCCTGGCACAATCACAATTCCTCCCTTCCCTTGAAGAGAAGACCATTTGTAGAAAACTAATTTTCCAGTCTTTAAGAAATAGTGTTTTGAATAGGCAGTGGAAGAAAGCAGATTTATAAAGGGATATCAGTAAGCTAACACATACAATCGTTAATCCTCAGTGAGGATAACATGAATAAGGCATGTCTGGCAAATTAATGAATTCAGTCCAAAAGCCTTATTCTTATTTAAACCAATATGCATAAGGGTTATTATCACAGAAGTGGTTTGGTTGTAAATAGGATGAAATCCCATCAGAATGTAAAATGAGCAGTGGTTAAAGATTTACATCTGGTCATGTTGTTGACTTCAGTGTCTTCAATCCTCTTTTGCATCAAACTGCATCAGTGTTCTTCTGGAACAGAAAAAAAAAAGATAGTAAACTGTCACAAAAATTATGGGTGATACAAATCCTGGCTTCTAGCATTTGAGGAGCTAGGAGGACTGTTCTTAAGGGAAAGTCAACCAGTATTTCCTTGTTGATTTCAGTTGACTGTCAAGCCTGTGAAAACCAACACTGCCTTAGGGTAATTTCCATAGTGTTGCCAATTAACCAGGTAGATTAGCATGGTCAGATCACACACACATACACACACCTGAATTCCCACAATGTTTCACTGATAATCTACATTTAATACATTATATAACCATGCAATCCTTCAGATGAATGTGATGAAATAAAAAAAAATACAGCCACTACTTTATCCAAAACTTTGCCAGCTGATCTCAGGTTGGTTATGGTTGGAGGAGTAATTTTTTCTTCCTGTTTCATTTTTAAACTCCCATTCTCTGTCCTTTTTCTGCTGTCTGATGCTAAGGAGCATCAATTCTGAAATTTTCTACAGCCTAATGAAGGAAGGTTGAGGGCTCCTTCTCCAAGGGCAAGTCTCTCCCTACACTAGTGATTTCTGGACTTTGGTTCGCCAGATGTTTTGGACATCAGCTGCCATAATTTCTGACAGTTGGCCAAGCTGACTGGAGCTTCTGGGAGTTTGAAGTCCAAAACACCTGGAAGACCAACATTTGGAAACTACTGTCCTACATCCTCAAAGGAGGTGATTTAGAAACTCTATGGCTCCTGGGACATCCTCCCATGGACCTTACAATTGTGGCCTATGAGCTGGGAAGGAAAAAAAAAAGGTTTTCTGCTCAAAAAGAACAAGAACTCTATGGGATGCTTCCTCTTAAGAGACAATGGGCTTTGAAGTCAGTATATGTCAGCCAGCTGCCCAGAGCTCACAGGCATTTGCTATTTTAGAAATTATACAAAATGAAGGCATTGCAAAGGCTTGGGAACACATAGCCCACAATCTACTCTTTCTTAGACCTCTCTTCAGGCAAGGGGGACTAGAACAAGGGTTGAGGAAACAGCATCCCATAGGTCATGCATGACCCCAAGGCCATTTTTGAGCATAATGTAATGGCTTAAGTGTTCGGTAAGACACTGGGAGGCCAGGATTCGAATCCTTAGTGGGCCACAGAAACCTGCAGGGGGTCCCCCTCCTTTCCATCCATGCCCAGGGCGAGCGATCCAGGCATGGTGTTCAGCCTCCCCGCCCCCATTTCCAGCCAGGCTGCCGCTTACGTCACAGATGATTGACAGGTGGTTCTGAAGCATCACTTTTTAGAAGTCAGATAGCTTTAAAAACTTCTGGCAGAGCATGGCTGGGACTTGGCTTCGACCAGGCTGATGGGTGGCAATTAAGCAGCGATTTAGCATGCAATAATTCCCACCTCCATCACTTGTCCCGGATCAAACCTGGGAGGCTTGAAATGCTTTTAAAGTTCATGTGATAAGCCCCATCATAAAAACTGTGAAGGTGGGCTGGAGAAACACAGACTTCTAGTGCTAGGTAGCAGCAGCATGTCTGTAGTACTCAATGTAATAAAACTGGAGCTGGGAAAGAGTGTGATTCTTCTATAGCTGACCCTTCTACAGCTATGCATGCCTGCCTAAAACAGGCAAGGTCAATAGAAGCTGCCTCCAGAATACCAACCTGGGTATATGTGAACAGCAAAACAGAGAGGGGGGGGGGGGGGGGGGAACAGATAGTTACTCCCAGCACATTAAAAAAAAAAAAAAAGCACAGAAGTGCTAATTAGGTCACCGAAACTGAAGTCACAAGAAAAGTGGAGGCTGGTGAAAGAAAAAGAAATCTTTGGGTATATTTTGGAAATAGCCTTCAAATAGTTTCTAGAAGATTGAAACAGTTTTGTTTACTTATGCAAGGTTTCTCTGGCCTGGTTGTTTTATTTCACATATGAAGAACAATTAGTTTTTCTAAAATATGTTGAACTTCTTTATCTGTAGAGCAGAAAGCTATCCTTGTTCTTTCCATGTTATTTCTCCATCTGGTGCCAAATTTTCTGTTAAGGATGCAATGTTCAGAAACGTATCTACAGTACTTTGTTAACAGAGGTAAGTCTGCATATGCATTTCTGTCTATTATTTTTTAACTGAAGAGCTCCAATGAAAAATTCAAATTTCAAAGGATAATTTTCTTTCATCCATTGATTGAACATTTGGGAAATTCACAATCTAACACCAATTGAATGAATTTTCTCCTCATTCCCAAGAACAGCTGGTTTATACTGAGTATGCAAAGGGATCTTGTAGCACCTTTGAGACCAACTGTGCCAAAGAAGTTGTAGAATAAGCTTTAATAGACTTGGCTGCCCAGGAGAGTCTGAGCAAAAGTTCACTCCATGCATCTGAGAATGTATTCCAAGCCTATAAAAGCTTATGCTCAGTGGCATCACTAGGACTGGTGTCACCTGCTGTGGTAACTCATGGTGTCACACTCTCTACAGAAACCAATTTTTTTGGTACTAATGTTACTTGTAAATTGTAATTCCCATACATCATTGAATGTAATGGCTATAGTTGTGACCTAACTAGCAACATTAAAATTATATCTTTAAATTATAGTATCATCTGTACAGCCGAAATACATTTACATTTAGATGGTTTTATGTAATCAAAGTAAAAATTTGGTAAGATATGATGTTTTAAAAGAAAATTTAAAAAAGAGTATTTAAAAAAAAAAAGAAAGAAAAGGCCTCTCTTTTCTCTTCCCACTGACCCTTGCCCCATCCATGCCTTCTCTTCTGCTGAGCTCCAAGGTTTTAAAGAAATACGAGTGAATGCCACAGTCCATTTCTGCCAAAAGGCAGACATTTGGGGAGCAGTGGTGTCGCCAACTTTAAAGTGTCTACTGGTGTGGCCAGAACTCCATGCATTTCTTTTGTAACGCTCCTGTTTATGCTACAATTTCTTTTGCATAGTTAGTCTCAAAGGTGCTACAACGTCCAGAATAACATGGCTATGGATCCTATCGCATGGGGTTAAAACAGTGGCTTACCTTTCCCAAATTCAGTGCTAATTTGTAAGGCAGCTGGGTCCTATCACACAGAAATCGCTGCTGAATCACCACTCGGGTCTATCCTGGATGCAGCCCAGGTCCTGTAAGCCACTTTGGTGGCCATTTTTAGAAGTCAGAAGCTTCTGTTTTCAAAAAGGGGTGGTGGAAGTGGCTTACAGGACCCAGGCGGCATTTGGGATGGACTAGGGTGGTGATTCAGTAGCAATTTCTGTGTGATAGGACCCGGCCACCTCCTGAATTAGCACTGAATTCAGGAAAGGTAAGCTGCTGTTTTAACCCCA
>NC_056522.1:136710169-136779969 GCF_019175285.1 Sceloporus undulatus
TGTCATTCATTAGTTTGGCATTCAGCAAGAAACATATAGCTATTGATAAAAAGGTAGGTACTGGATTGTCCAAGGATTAATCTAGTCGCCTGTTCCCTTTTTTCCCTCATTTTATATATTAAGAAATTGGGAATGGAAACTTTTTATTCTTATTTAAAGCCGCTTAAGCATCACTTCATGGAAGATAGGCTTAGTTTGCTACGTACAATTTATGGCTCATATGTTTGTCTCAGAATTGTCTGGGATGGGAAGGAGGGCTATGTGACCCCAAGATATCCCATGTAGTAAATCTAATGAAGTCCTATCTGTAGATTTCAACCAAGCAATAAATACAAATGAACATGTGTTTATTCTCAAGTACACCTAACAAATATTAGCTTTTTGATGGATTGTGGCAAAATGTTTTTGACCTGTATTTCTTAACAAATTTAATTCGGGAAGTAAAGACACATAGGTTTCCTACCAAAAATACTTAATAGAGTTTCATAGTGATATTGTGGCTTGGGGGAAATGCTGGGATCTCACAAACATTGTCAAACATCTCATAAAATTTTAGAGAGATGCCAAGGTCAGGCACTTGTTCAGCCTATGAGTGACAGGCCCAATTTATAGCTAATTTGAGATGGAAAAAAATCATTAGACTTGAGATCCTCAATAAAAATATCTGTTTGGGATCTCCTGATACTTCTTGCTGATACTTGTCATTGATACTTGTGACAAAAAGGACATTCCCTTGGAAATATTAGAACTGATACATGTTTTTGAGAAATAAAATACTAATAAAATTGTGCACACTTTTTAAACAATAAAATAAAATAAAATTACCACTAAAACATGCATACAAAAATGATTTATTCAGTGAGAACATGTGCAGTGCACAAGGAAGCATACATTTAAAGGTGTGTACAAAAGTATTTATGCTTAGGTCACAAAAAATCGGTAAATTATGTAAATATATGCAACAATTAGGGGAAATGCCTTAAAAGGTGTGTGCATTTCAGAGTTGGATGAAATCCAAGTCTCTCAAACCATTGCAAAATAAATATGAGGGAAACTGCAAGTGGAGTTCAGAGAAACTCAACAGACTCATTCAGAAATATTTACATCTCGCATTTGCAGTTATAGTGTGACTGGTTATTAACTGAACCATACATTATCATCATGATTAGTGCAGAAATAAAAACAATTCAGGGTGGGTGGGTCTGGGGTCTTGGATAATTCCAGGAAGCACCCAGGTGCCATGAAAAAGGAGCTGAGGTTGCATGTAGCCTGCTTGTCTCAACACTGATCTAAATGGGAAAAAAATACATACAACAAGTGGATCTCCTGAAAAAGAGTATCTACTCTCTCTCTCTCTCTCTCTCTCTCTCTTTCTCACACACACACACACTACTGGAAAATCTGAATGTATTATTAATATAATAGTACTGAAAGAAAAACAAGTTATCCAGTAAGCTGTGTTTTCCATGCTGTCTGATGTGGGTCCCCAGAAATCTTTTTTCCCCACCCCTAACATGCCAGGGATCTATATCATATTGTGCCCACTAACTATATCTGTTTCTTTCTTTCCTGAGAACATTGCCCAGAGTAGTCCATGATGGCTCCCTGCTTTGAGTATATAGGATAGAATGATCAGGGAATTGGCTACCAGAAAATCCTCAGTAAAGTCGCAGCCAATCGAGTAAACATAATTATTTGCTACAGGTAGTTGCTGACTGGAAAGTCAAATAGCATGTGGCAGCAGAGAAGATACTAGCAAGCAAACCACTGTGGCAGATGCAAACTTAGGGAAGGAATAATACTTCTTACCTTTGTCAGTACAGCAAGAGTAGGCAAATCTCAGCTTGTACACCACATGTGGACTACAAACAGATTTTGGGAAGGTCCCTCCCCAACTATTTTGACTCCAAATTTCATTTTTTGCTCTTGGAACCCTCCAGGAGTGGAGATTTTGAAATAACCCACAAAAGACCTGCATTCCTCAAACCAAAAGTTCATAACCAGTGACTTTCTGTTTCAATTTTAAAAAATGATTTGATACATGGTGGATCTTGATACATAGTGGATCTTCAGAAAGTAAATGCCCGTCAACCTCTTAAATTTGCCCACCCAGAGTATATACCAGTGGTGACAAACCTATGGCACTCATGCCATTTCTAATACATGGAGCTCTCTCTGCTGGCACACGCGCCAGTTCCTCCTTTCCCCCCCGCTGTCCCACCCCTCGTCTCTGGGGAGGCGTTTAAAGCGAAAGGAGAGCAGGGGAAGAGGAAGAGCCACTACACCTTTATATTGCAGTTATTCCACTTTTACTGCTCTGGCTAAGACGAAACATAACATAACCTATTACTTTGCTGCAGCTGGCAATTCTAGGAAAGAATGAGATACAGTGGGCTTTTTTTAAAAAAATGTTTTATTTTATCTTTGCACGACATACAAATATATAAAGCCATGCAAATTAATACATGAGAAGGAAAAGAAATATATATATACATATGTACTTGTATATATGCAAATTTATAAGCTAAGTACTTCTGTTGTAAGGGCATAATACCTTTTAACGGATATTTGACAATTCTTTCTGTCATCATCCATTAGTAAACATTTTTTTACGTGTGATAGAGTCTTTTTCTGTTAGATCACTTGATTACTTTACTTGAAGTAATCGGGTGGGTAAGGGATTTTTTCCCCCCTTATACCCAAAGTTTATTCATTTTTTCCCATTTTTTTGGGAAAGTTTTGATCTGTTTTCTCATTAATCATCATACTTATTCTATCCATTTCTTTCAATTCGATTACAGTGAGATACAGTGGGCTTTTGATATCTGCTGTGGTTTGGTTCCAGAACTCCGCATGGATATAAAAATCTGCAGATTAGATAAATCCCATTATATAAATTGCATAGTAAAATGGTGTTCTTTACATAAAATGGCAAAATCAAGGTTTACTTTCTGTAATTTAATGTATTTTTAAAAAATAGTTTCAAGCCATGGATGGTTGAATCACTGGATACAGAGGGCTGACTGTATATAGTGGCCTACATAAACGGACTTGTTTAGACAGTACTTTGCATAATACCATTTCAAGAATAATTCCTAGAAACCTGTTATAACAGCCATTTTCAAAATACTTTCTAAAAATTAAGATTTTTAACATTTGTAGATTAAGATTTATAAAATTATTTCAGAAAGAAACTTGATCTCGCTGAGACATTCTTAACTGAATGCCAGATGGTTTAGATCTGTGATACTCGAAGTGGAGAACCATGGCCTGGTCCATGAGCCACTAGGTGCTGGTCCAAAGCTAGTTTCCAGGAAAGAAAGCAATTGTTAGATGCAATGGACACAAATACAGTGGTACCTCGGGATACGAAATACCCAGGTTACGAAATTTTCGGGATACGAAAAAATCCCATAGGGAATTATTGTTCCGGGTTACGAATGTTTTTTCGGGTTACGAAAAAACTTTTGGTGCTTTTTTCGGCTTTTTCGCACGGAATCGCGGCTTTTCCCCATTAGCGCCTATGGCAATTCGGCTTACGAAGGCTTTTCGGGTTACGAAAGCGGCCGCGGAACGAATTACTTTCGTAACCCGAGGCACCACTGTATGGCATTTCCCTCTGATATATTTGTGTGGGGGTGTTGATGGTGGGTGGCTGACCATCTGCCACATCAAATAGCTTAAGAGGCATTGGCATAGACTATTGCATGAAGTGATCAGAAATTGACTCGAATCTCATAAGACAATGAATTGAGAAACTATGGGCAGAATATGAGAAATAGGTGAATGGAGGCTGCAAAAAGAGCTGAAAAAGTTATTTCTTTAGACTGTGGTTCCCAGCAATCCCCACTTGATGACCGTTCAAACAAATAACTTTTCTTGATTCTGGAGTAGAGACAGTGAAGGCAAATAGTTCCGTTCTTAAACAGCACTATGCTGACAAGATGCAGGAAAAGATAAGAATCCTTTGTTGGACTGTTGTATTAAACAATTCAGCAGATACCAGAAAACATCTTCAGGGTAGCAGTAGAGTACTTGAATATTTCATGGAATTTGGGTGGCAGCAAATTTATTTTTCCATTGAAACCAACACAAACAAATGAAAAAAGGTCAATAAATAACTAATGAATAAAAATGTAATTCAAATAAACATAAGCAAAAGGAAATTGTAAAATCAAAAATTAAAATGTACCTTCTCTCCTTTAAAACTCCCTGTTCTAAATTTTTGCAACCTATTGGAAATTTTGTATCCATTAATTGTAGTGTGGGGTGTGTGTGTGAGAGAGAGAGAGAGATTTCTTCATTGATTTCAGCAACTTCTTGGGGGGGTCATATGGATCATATGCAACCTCATGTTTCAAAGTTTGCTTAAAATGTGGCCAGTGCTTGCAATGATGAGAGGAGAGAGAGGAAACAGTTAATGTGCTGCCAATGGTACAAATATTTTCTAGGATGCAAGTGTGACAGATGCGAGTTATTTTTTACACGAGAATAAATCATTCTGCCCTTTAGCTGTCAGGCTGTCAGCTTCACCTCTGTAATTTGGAGAGAGCACTTCCTACTCTTTCATAAAATGGCAGATTTCAGGTCTGCAGCCTTCTTTGTAAGTAATTGCTAGTTTCATAAGAGCCGACATTCTCTTTTCATAATAGCTAATATTCCTTTATATAGAAAGAAATCTCAATGTTAACTTTCTTCAAAGTCTAAGTAATTAGCCCTGTACACCAAATAGTGGGAAGCCGGAGATATCGGCATAACTTACTTGTAGCATATGCTGTGGAAAATCTAAGACTGTAATTTGTCTTTGCTCCAAAATAGATCCTGTTCCATGACCTGCTAGGAAAAGTCAGGTGTACAAAAGGAAAGAATATTTGAAAAATGTTGAGATACCTAATGAGAAGAATCCTAGACTGATTATAATTTTCAAAGTGCAGGACTTCACTTGCACAAAATTTGCATGTGGTTGTGGTTGTTTTGCTTAGAAATCAACATTTTCTGCAAAGGGAAATGTTATTACCTTTGCAGAAAATGCTGTTTCCTGCACAGAAATTGCTCTCTTCATTGCAAAACAACCAAATGCAGTTTTTGCACAGAATAGGCTTCAAAAACAGCAGGATTTTTCAACTATTTCCTCACAGTAGGATGAAAACCTCTGAAACTTTGAGATGAAATTTCGTGGAGAATTAATATCCCAAGAAGCTGGGGGTGGCTACTGGGTTCCCTTCCAGTAGCATGGTGAATCCAAAAAACTTTTCTCCAAAATGCTGAACATATCCCTCAAATAAACCCAGAATAAAATATAGTGTGGATTCACCACTCCACCGACATGGAAACCACTAGCTCACACTGGGCTGGGCAATTCCTTGTGGATAATATGTTGGGGTGACATGCTAGTGGTCAACAGAACTAGACTGGATGGGAATCCCATGATCCTCCTAGTGATGTTGAATTACAATCTCCAAAACTGGCTACGCTGGCTCAGGCTGCTGGGAGTTGCAGTATAACAACTTTCACAGACTTCATGCCAGACACCCATGACCTACTTCTCTCATTCTCTCCTTCTTCTTCATCATTGAGCAGGGTGCTAGAAACAGGAAAGATTACTATCACTGAGGCCTGAAGGTGCAAACTTTTAAAAGGCCAAGGTATGCATACAGCTCTAGGGGTATGCCACTCAACATTGTGGTAAATTATTGAGCAGAGTGGCGTCAGGAATAAAAGTGATTACCATTTTACCTTTCTCATCACATCAAATAAATTTATTTCTCCCCCCACCCCCCACCCTCATTAAGGAGTAATGTATAGCTTTTTATAAGTGACTGTTAGAACAAGGAATGTGGAGGTGGTAGAAAATATTGTAGCTGTAATGCAATCAGAAACAGAAACATGCGGAATGTGTCAGAGCTGGAATGTAGATGAATATTTGCATTTATATTTTGTGGAGGTAGGAGATGTCAGAGAGCACTGCGCTCTGGTGATTTGACATGTTTGTAGAACAGCTGTTAAGACTGCCATCAGTTGGAAAAGATTTCACTGGAGCAAAAATGTTATTGAGATGGACAAGGGAGTCAGATAGCCCATAGTAAGTGTGGCCTAACTACATTGCGCCTAGCAGAGTTCTGCTCCCCAGCAATTCCCATGACCATACCATAAGCCATGTCTTAGCTGTGATTTCAGGAGAAGATGAAAGAAGTACATTTAAAGGAATCAGATCAAAGACAGACAGAAAATGTTGAGACATTTATCACCTGATGTCATTTCTAAAAATGCTGAGCTGGACTATAGTGTGATAAACAACACTTGCAAATTGTCTCATCATTAAGAATAAAGAGCATCCTGATACACAGAGACTTTCTGTTAAGAAAATAGTCATCTGTTTTGAAAGTTAGTTTTATCAGTTTGTTATAACACTTGCAGAAGTTAACAGCTATTTAGTTTTTTGAAGAAGTGAATTTAATCATACATCTAGGGCATCACTAAGAAAGTGGGAAGTAGACTCAGAATTTTTGTGGGTGTAGTAGAGTAGGTCAGTTTAGTATGTAGGATATAATTTAGTAGAAGTAGTTTTTAAATATATTTTACATGTTTGATGTGCCTTGTTTTGTTTTATGTGTATTTTATTTATTTAATGTATTTATATTTAATATAAATTTAATGTATTTAATAAATATTATATTTATATACAATATTTAATATTAATATAATGTCTATGTTTAAATATAATATTTAAATACAATATATTATTTATATATATCATATAAAGAGGGAGAGAAATGATCGTCTGTTGAAAGGGCTATTTTTACACTTGGGGGGAAATTTATTTAAGCAAAACCAAAAGTGAAAAATGAAAAAAAAATAATGCACAAAACTTCATTATATCATCATCATCATCATCATCATCATCAGTTATTTCTATAATTTCACATGCAAAATGATCAAAAACAGTGAGCTCTGTCAAAGCTGTTCAATCTAAAATGCATATACAAAGATATAAAGTAGTAATCCAAATATAAAACTAAACAATATAATCGTACAACAAATCATCCCGATAAAATACAAATAACAACAACATTAAAATATAAAAGTTAACTGGGAAATATACATAATCAAAATATATAAGATTATAAAACAATGTTCAACTAAAATTCCCAAAGCTTTGGAAAACAAATATTTTAAAAATTGAGATTTAGAAGCAACAAGCGAAAGACCTAATTTAGTTCAATAGGGAGAAACTATTTGAAATCTCACATGAAATAATGAAATAAGTCAAGGTTTCTATTTCTAGCTCAGTAGAAGAGAACCCAAGAAAAACATGTTGAAAATGTGACAGTCATGATGATCATGAAGGGATTAAAGTTGAAGCAATGCCATTTCCCCATCACATTCAGCTGGCAAGTGGAGGAAAGCAACTACCAAACTAATGGTTTAGCGTCTGTACAATTTCAGAAAACTTAAATCTTGCAATTTTGACACACCTTGCTGTGCTGTATCTCATGCATGCTGCCATGTTACAGCATGTGTTTGAACATTTTTTGATTTGAAAGATCGGAACAGAAAATATGGGGTGGGTGGGTAGCAAATCTGTGTGAGTATGTGTGTGTGCATGAAGTTAGCATGTCAAGGTCTTTATTCAGGGTTTCTTTAATGTTGGCAAAGAGCTATAGATAAAGCTGATATTTAGAGTTTCTGTTGCCAGTGTTCATGACCTTAATTGGATCAGCAGTGGTTTCCCCAAGGCAAATGGCTGCTAAAAGTCCAAGGTACTTTGAGAAAAATTTAGCAATATTTTACAGTGAAAAAAAGAGGTCAAACATCATCGTTTCCAGCAACTGTGGACTTTCAAGACTCTGTAGAAGGAGATGGGAGGAGCAAACCAGCATGTTGTGTCTGCCTTCTCTCCTCTCTCTCTATCTCTCCCTTATGGAGGAATAAGGCTAAGCAGTGTGGGCCAAACATTAAGCCTATTAAAAGACAATCCTTCCTATGAAAAATGGCAGATGCCTGTCTTTGTTGTTTGGACTCCATGCTGAATATCAGCCGTGAATTCAACAACCAATAACTATTAAAATCAACATGAAATTTTGTTGGAAGTATCAGTAGACTCATGGAGGAAACCCAGCAATTGTTGTTTCTTTTCCAAGGTGATAAACAAGGCTGTGTAGATGCTAACTGGTTCTGAAAATGACATAAATAAATAGATCTCACACAAAGCTTAACTGAGCCTTCTTGTCTGGATTAACTGGCCTAAAAAAAGAGGGGGGTGCCTTTCTTAAATGGGCAAAATTATATAGAATCATAGAGTTGGAAGAGACAGCAAGGGCCATCCAATCCAGTCCAACTCCCTGCCATGCGGGAAATCTAAATCAAAGCATCCCCAACACATAACCATCCAGCCTCTGTTTCAAGACCTCCAAGGAAGGAGACCCCATTACACTCCGAGGAAGGAGTGTGTTCCACTGTCGAACAGCCCTTACTGTCAGGAAGTTTCTCCTAATGTTGAGGCGGAATCTCTTTTCCTGTGGCTTGCATCCATTGCTCCGGATCCTAGTCTCTAGAGCAGCAGAAAACAAGCTTGCTCCCTCCTTAATATGACATAGAGCTAACTTCATCAGATAAATTCCCCTCTTCAAAATTTATTTTGGTAAGAACTCCATGAAGTTAACATCTGTTCGGTGCTTAATGGCTACTGATAGAAATGGGAAGAGAAACATGCCATCCCAAGTGCAACAAATGCAGATCATTCTCTTCCTCTCCCAGCAGGCAAACAGAATGCTGTTGCAGAGGATAGAGGCCATTGAAGAACATTTGCTGTTATGCTGGGCATCCCATCTGTCCACACTTTTACTTTTAATTACATAGGATGCCTCCCACTTCCTGAGGAAATACATCCCTTTCTTCCTTTCCACTCTCTCTTTTTCATTTTTCTATGAATTGCTTGGGTTCATTTTGGGTCTCCTGCTGTGGAAGGTACATGAATAATATAACATCAAAGCACACTCTACCTGCTTTCCAACTGAAGAATGTTCACTTTGGAAAGAATGTTCTTTATCTGATGGACCAGCAGGTATGCTACTGCTTTTGCCACAGGTTTGGAAAGCAAATGTTCTCCCATATCTGCACCATCTGGCTGAACCCTACGGAACTTTTTAATAAGTCCTCCCTTGCCCTCTAATAAGATACATCTAACCAGTATTTGCAATCCATTCAAGAGGAAGTAATGGGTGTAAGAGGCAAACAGCCGGCAGTACCCCTGTGGACTGCAGAACAGAACTGTCTGCACTTATAGCAAGTAAGTGCCTCAGTACAGATGGGGAGAAAAAGTACTCTGGCATATGATATGGAACTAAGCTCTGCTCATATCAACAGGGCTTCCTTCTATGCAGCCTCTCAAAAAGAAGGTTAATATTTAACTTTACGTTGTTTTGGGTGGGAAAGTACCACAAGATACCATCATTTTAAGTCATCTAATCATGTGCAAGATTTGGTATATCTGATAGTCTTTGGAAATGTATTTCTTCCTCTCACAGTTTCTCTGTATAAACATCTTTTTGGGTCAGCAGAGAGCCATTCTGTTGTTTGGTGGCCCGAGAACTTACTTAAAAACTTTATTACAGCCATTTGGCCAACACAGGCCCAAGAACAAGAATTCCCATAGCCCACATTTTGAAGTAGCTACTTACTCCAAGACATTGGCATGACTCTATGGTTTCCTTAGAACTGCTTTGCTGTCTATTGGTGATCTAAATGAGAGAAAGAGGAGCATTTTGGTTCAGGTTCACCTAGCAGTCAAGGTCTTGGCAGTGAATTGCTTGTCTTTACTTCTTTAGCTTATGCTCTTCTTTAATTTTGTTTCACATGCTCTATGTGTTGGTCCAGAAAACAAGCAAATTAATATGAAGCTCTCAGATGAATCATTTAAGCATCCTTAGTATGAGAGACAGGGAAGCTCCAAGTGCGGTGGACTACAATGCTCATATTCCTTACCATTGTCCATGCTAGCATAGAGAAACAGAATAAATTTGAAAACCATCTATTAACAGGAGAAATACACCAGATTGGAAATTTGTATTAAAATGTTGTTGGAATATAATTTAGAGGATGAATTAATCAAAGACTGTATGGTGAAATGGGCCAAAGATATAGATTATAACATAGATTGGTAGAAATAATGGGAAAACACTTCTGGTGTTAACCTAGCCTACTTGCCACACCTCTGTAACACAGGTAGTGCTTACGCTGAGCAAGGTGGCTAGTCCCACTGGTAAGGCTGCTGTGGTTCTGCTCATCACCACCATCTTAAGTATACTGAACTTACATTGGGATAGTAATTTATTCTGTGTAATGCTACCCAACGGTTGTTAAAACTCTTGCCATTTTGCATTTAACAACATGAATATTTTGGATCTTTTCAGGACAACATTGTGAAATTGCTGAGGTTGGGGGGAGGGTGCACTGGCCTCCCATGGGACCTTGGAGGCCCAACTCAACCCCATGTCCCCTGAAATATTATAAACTTCTTCTTTTTAAGCCACAATTATCAATGCATATGCAATGGCAGGAAAATATATCAGATTTTTAAAAGTTACTTCAATGTTAAAAGAAAAAGAAAAGAAAGCCATAAAATAAATACTTCAACTTCCAACACATTTACCCTATCAAATGCGCCCTATCAGTTTTTGGTTTCAGGGTTTGTTTTAAACAATGATTCTTTTTTGCAGATTGCTGTCTGCATTCATACTTAGATTCAGAGATATAGTCTCCTTGGTCAATGTCTCACTATCACTTTGTCATCTGCCTTTTGCATTTGCCCTCTTGGTGTTCTATTAGCTTTGTGATCATAAAATAGAAGAAGTAATGTCTGACTTGTTATATGTAAATTTGAAACAGCCCTCCTAAATCACCCAGAAATATTTGGTGGGTGGAATGGAAGAAGTGAGAGAAATCATCTTATTGCCTACCTTCATGCTCAGTTATTCATCTCCTTCTGGATTTAAAATACACTGGGCTTATAAAGCACTATTATGTGTACACTGAACAATAATAATGATAGTTATTCCACTCTTCCTACATTTTTATTCTCTCAATAAGAAGGAAGCTCAGATTAAGAGAGTGTGACCAGCCACTGAGGAGAATCAACTATGCTTTTACCACTGATATGTGATAAAATGTACCATTATGCCTATGCAGGTTACAGGCATATATCGGAGCTTTATGTTAATTGTTAGAAAGTAGATACTAATAGTGTTTAACAGCCCAAGGGAAAAGGTGAGCACTTGTAATTGTTTGTGCTTGGGAGAGAAACACTAAATAGGTGGATGGCTGTTTAGATTATACTGTGTTTCAGATATGAAAAAGTGGTTATTCATTTGATTTTCACTCAAGTATTTATAAGTAGAGAGGATCCAAATGGTAGGAAAAAAAATATAAGAACTGGCAACATTCCATGAAAGCTCACTGGATACTGATGGAAGGGTACAACTGCTTGTTGCCTTTGAGTTAACTTCGACTAATGGTGACCCTGTGAATGAGACATCTCCATGACCCCTTCGTCTCAAACTCTGCTCAGATCCTGCAGGATACATAAAAGGTGAGCTCTAGAGGACAACTGGTGCTCAAGCTGTTAACAGATGAAGGAGAGCATTGCCAGTAGAAGAGCCCAGAAGAAAGAAGGAAACTGGACTGATGCCTAAACAAGGTAGAATTTGAGGAGAGTCTCTGCCACTTCATTGGATATACCCTTCAAGGAACTGAAAAGATAACAGTGAGAGAAGAATTGGACCTTGAGAATACGAAACTCATATTTATGGGATAGAATCTGCTGGTTTCCCTTTACAGATTTGATGATTCAAAGATTTGATTAACATGTTCTCTCTAAAAATATGTTGGTCCTCCAGAGTGCTTTTAAAGTTGCATTGGAGGATCTAGAGATTCCTAGAAAGGACACAGCTCTAGTAATTCTTAGGTCCTCCAGGGCAATTCTATGGTCAGTTTCTGCTGGAGGTTGACCATAGGGTTGCACTGGAGGACCTCAAGATTTTTTACCTCAAGTAAAAAATAAATAGCATTTGTGATTTCTATTTACTTATCTTTGTGATTTTTGCACTTCCCTGGAGGCAAGCCCAAAGGAAACCCAACAAGGACTGAAGCTACCCACCAGCAGCCTTCATGTTTGATATTAATTTGTTATCAAGGGTCACAAAGGGGTGACTGAGGGCTAGATCCTGGGTTACAAAGATCAGAATTGCATACCTTGGAAAAAGATATGACTGGTTAACCACTTAATATCCTCAAAAGGAGTATTTTGAAATATCGTGTTTCAGACTCTGTTGTTCAGAGAGCCAATGTGGTGTAGCGTTTTGAGTGCTGGACTAATGCTCTGTGACACTAGGGTTTAAATCCTTGTTCATCCATAGAAACACACTGGATGACGTTAAGTAAGCCACATTCTCTCAGTTTCAGAGGAAGGCAACAGCAAACCTATAGTGACTATATGGCCTGGTACAGAAAGGCAAAAAGCGCTGTCCTGCAGGCGAGGTGAGGGCTCAGCATCCCCACGCTCACAGCCCTCCCTGCGCTGCCTGGGTGCCATCTTGGTACACGGACATTCAGAGAGCGTGTGCCAAATGGCACTGCACCAAAGGGGTGTGATCAAGTCACCCGGCAGTGGCTCTGCACACCACTTCACAGGCACATGAAGGAGCCAGAAAAATCGGCTCCTTTTTGTGCTCTGCGGAGGCCACATCAGTGCTGTGATGTGCATTTGCCATGGCACCGATCCGAGGCAGAAAGGGGTGGCATCTTGCCACCTCTTCCTGCCTGTTTGTACAGGGCCAAAGTTGCCAAGAAAAGCCTAGGGTAGGGATGCCATAAGTCAGAGTTAACTTGAAAACAAACAACAACCCACACTTAACCATATGAAAAAGCAAAACAGTTCTATTAACAAGACACAAAACAGGACAAAAAATCAACTATGACTTTGCTCTTGTTATTAGCCCATCTCATCATTTTACAGTAATTATGTGATAAAGATCACATGCCTTTTTAAGGCTAGGAGTTAAAAAGTATCAGTACAGAAAAGGTATACATTCATATTTTCCAGAAGAAAAGTAGTGGGTGGGGGAAATAGCTGAGAAAGAAATCCTGTGTATCATAACCGTAGCTATAGAATAGCTAAACTAGAGTGGTAGACACAAAAAACAAACTAGCATTAGTACATAATGCATTCTATTGGACTGCGCCCAGAAGGACACATTTGTAGCATTTACAACATTTTCTTCATGCTTGGAAATGAAAAATTCTAGAAGTCAATCAGTGAGCATAGACATGTAATCCAGAGCTGAGGAAAGTGTAACTTTTTATATTTTTGTTGTTGTTGTTGAATCCTGTCTACTAGATCTAACTGTGTACTTCATATGCTTCCTTGATGAATGTGCCATCAAAAAATAATTGTTTGATGGTAACTGATGAACTACTATAGAGTAGGTAATGACTGAAATGTTGCTAGAACAGACAGCAACCTTAGAAGCATGGCGAAGGAAGGGCAACACCGAAAGCAATGTAATATATTACTTTAGCACTAATCAAGAGCACTGTGTCATTTTAAATTCACAAATTTGTTCCCATCCTGCGAGTATCTGACATACTAATTGCCCTCTAAAACTGAGTGGATTAATTTTATGTACTTTAACAGCAGGCTGCAATAGTGACTCAGTATTTTCTAATTTTAAATATTTAATTCCCCTGCCACATACACTGAGGTTGTTTTGTCTCAGTTCTTACAAAAGATAAGGCATAAACAGGTCCAAAACTGAATAATTAACAATCACTTTGTTTTTGACCCACCCAATGTATGGGACTTTATGGTAGGCAGGGGATATATTTATTTAACACTGAGACCTCCTCTGTCCATTCTCCAAAATAAAAAAAATAATCTAGGTTTCATCTGGCACTTGGAAGTTCTGCCTACCTACCCAACAAAGCAGGAAAAAATGAGCCCCAGGGTGAGGACTTGGTTTTAAAGGCATGTATTCAGTATGTTGTGTGAATATGCTACAGAAGGAAGAAGCCATAACCAGAGCTAGACCAGTATTAGGTTTCACTTTGAATGACCTCCAGCTTTTCTGGGAACCGGGGGGGGGGGGGCAGAAAATGAAAGGCAATAACTTTTGATTCTTCATCCTGAAAATACAAATGACTGTTTCTATCCAGTGTGAGGCTCATAGGTCCCCTCATGGGTAGAGAACAGTGAGTCTCAAAGCGGTCTCTCTATATTGTCAAAGCTGGGAATGATAAAGAATGTAAACAGAAGCCAAATTGGGTAGTTTTGCCTGTTTGTTTGTTTGCTTGTTTGTTTGTAGGAAGGAGGGAGAAAACTCCTCATTTCAGGCGGCACAATATCTTCTATCTCCAGTGTGGTGTCCCACTCCTGAATGATTGTTTCAGTATTCTTCAAGTCAAATTCATCTGGGCTACAGAAATAACTCATAAGCTTATTGCACAGTGCTTGCAGGAATAGGAACAGAATGGCATGGAATGGGGGGGAAACGCGTGTTACCACATGGGAGAATGCTGTTGATGCTGCCAGGAGTCCCCAAGCCATTCCCCAGCCGATTTTGAAGAACGGTTCAAAATCCTCCTTCAAAATCGACTGCCAGGAATGACTAGGGAACAGCTTAGGGACTCTCAGCGGCACTGGCAACATTCTCCCATGTGGTAACACCCGTTTCCCCCGTTCCATTCCCATTCCTGCAAGTGCTGTGCGATAAGCTTATCTGTTTGACATCACTTTAACTGCCATAGCTCAGTGCTTTGAAACACTCTGGTGCCATAACAAACTACATTTCCCAGAATCCCATATCATTGAGCCATGGAAGTTAAAGTGCTGTCAAACCGGATTATTTCTGCAGTGTGTGTACAGCCTTTTACTGCAGGAATAATGCAGTTTGAGACCACTTTAACTGCCATGGCTCAATGCTATGGAATTCTGGGATTTGTATTTTTGTGTGACATTTAGCCTTCTCTGCCAGAGAGCTCTAATGTCATGATAAACTACAAATTCTAGGATTTCATAGCACTGAGCCATGGCGGTTAAAGCAGCGTCAAACAGGATTGTTTCTGCAGTGCACATGAAACCACAGTCTGCTTCTTGAGGTTAAAAAAAATGCTCACAAAATTGATTATACATTAAAATCAAAATTGATGATCAACTTATGAAAACAATATTCACATGCATAGCATTAAAATAACAAAGAGATACAACAACAAATATACAAAATACAGAGAGTGCTGTGTGAACAGCAAGTCTGATTCCAAAATCCTATTGTGGTAATACCTTTATCTGGACCAAAAAAAAGTCACAGAAATCTCTGTGCCACACCACGGCTACAAATAAAACAGCAGCAGTAGATAAACCATGGGAAATGGGGAGACACAGAATAAAATTACAGTCAGCTGGACAAAATAAGTTATTTAAATTCTCCTGAAAGACACCAAAGGGAGGTACTATACATAATATAGACAATGCTACCAAAGAACATGGTTACCTTTTTAAAGAATGGAAGGGATGATAATGAATAGAGAGACTAAGCTGAGCTGTACTGAAAAAATGTGAGACAGATTCTTCTTGGTTGAATCCAAACTCTTCCCTTGTCCCTTTCTGAGGAGGAAAGAGTGGGCTTGTGCCAGGAACCGGAGCACTTTGGGCCATGTCACACATTTATAGTGCTACAATTCCATGTTAACTGCCATGGCTGTGTCTTATGGAATCATAGAATCCTAGAGTTGGAAAAGACTACAAGGACCATCCAATCCAAACCCCTGCCATGCATGAACACACAATTAAAGCACCCCAGACAAATGGCCATCCTGCCTCTGCTTAAAGACCTCCAAAGAAGAAGACTCCACCACTCTCCAAGACAATGTGTTCCTCAAACAGCTCTTACTGACAGGAAGTTCCTCCTAATGTTGAGGTAGAATCTTCTTTCCTGTAACTTGCATCCATTGTTCTATCACACAAGGGGACAAACAGGATTTAAACAAGAGTCAAATGAGAGAGAAACAGGAAATGCTTGATGTTTATCACATGACATTTCCTGTTTAACTCTCGTTTAACTCTCGTTTAAATCCTGTTTGCCCTCTAGTGTGATAAAGCAGATAGTCTCTGGAACAGCAGAAAACAAGCTTACTCCATCCTCAATATGACATCCTTTCAAGTATTTAAGCATGGCTATCGTATCACCTCTTAACCTTCCCTTCTTCAGGCTAAACATACCCAGCTCCCTAAGTCTCTCCTGATAAGGCATGGTTTCCATGCCCTTCACCATTTTTGTCACCCTCCTCTGGACATGCTCCAGCTTGTCAACTTCTTTGACCTGTGGTGCCCAGAACTGGACACAGTATTATTCCAGATGAGGCCTGACAAAATAGAATATACTGGCACTATTATGTCCCTTGATTTCTAGACACTGCACTTCTATTTATGCGGCCTAGAATCACATTGACATTTCTAGCTGCCACATCACACTGTTGATTCATGTGTTTTACTAGGACTCCTAGATTACTTTCACATGTACTGTTGTCAAGCCAGGTATCCCCCACCCTATATATGTGAATTTAATTTTTTCCACCTAAGTGTAGTACCTTATATTTCTCCCCCGGGGCTTGTATGCACCAGAGCTCTTGGTTTGAGATTCTAACTGCCCCTGGTGTGGTGGTTTGAGTGTTGGACTAGGACTCCAGGAGATCAGAGTTTGAATCATCGCACAGCATGGAAACCCACTGCGTGGCCCAGGGCAAACAACAGCCAGCCTCAGACAGACCATGGCAACCCCCCTCGGAACAATTCTTCCCCAGAAACCCCTACGATGGGTTTGCCTTGCTTAGGGACACCATACGTTGCAATTGGTTTGAAGGAGCACGACAACAGGATTCCATAGGATGGGGGCATGACAGTTATAGTGGAATCATAGCACCATAATTCTGTGGTGGGAAATGGAGACTTTGCTCGGCATAGTGTGTGCAAACAGGAACACCACAAGTGTGTGTTTCATGTCTCAGCAAGGGACATGTACTAATGCAAGACTTGGGGTTCGAAGTCACCATTTACACGGTCTAAGAAAGAAGTATTGAAATGGATTTCAGCTTCTTGACGCTGTCAGTTTGCAGTGATACTACAGCCATAACACAGAAATGATTCCTTTTTACATAAAATATATACTCAGCAAGGGACATGTACTAAAGTACTATCTGAATTGGATTTTTTTTTTGCATAAATATTTATTACAGTTTAATCTTTTTCTCCAAGGATATCACTCATAAAACCAAAGATGAAGAAAAGCCATAGTGACAGAAGACAGATGAATGTTAACATATTCGAACTTTCAAACAGAAAGAGGTAGTTTTGATATTAACACAGACCCTTCCTTTGTCAGGTTCGGTATGTTGAACAGTTATTTTAACAGACTGGATGTGTTATAATATCATCAAGAAACATCCTTCAGAGAACATGTAAGGGGTTAGAGAAAGAGTGAATTTTATTTGTAGGCTTTTTCTCTACTCACAAGCTGCTCTTTAGAAAAACAAAATAGATTTACTTCAGACATTCAGTCAATATTGAGCTAGAATTGAGAATGTCATCCCCTAGACATTTACCTATGGTGATAAGTGTGGTGAGGCATGAAAAACACAGAGTTTGGAAAAGTAACTTTTTGGACTACAACTCTCAGAATCTGCCATCCAGTGTGCTCATTGGTCATGCTATCTGGGGGATTCTGTGAGCTGCACCTCAAAAAAGTAATTTTCTAAGCTTTGGAACAGTAGAGGGATGAGCACTTTTCCTTTGCTCAGTGTTAAAGCCCAAGATAGCATTTCCAAAGCATTTATGTCCACAGAGAACCAGCTTTCTCCATTTTGTCAGTCCCCTAAAGAGCACCATGACAAAAATGCTCATGTTTTTCCAAGAAAGGAAACCTAGAGAGAACTAAGGAAATACTAATGTTAAGATAGAATGAATTTGAGGTTTCCCATCAGTCTCTATTACAAAGGAGTGTTTGTACGCTTTGTACCAGTAGTAGGCAACATAGTGGTCTCCAGATATTTTAGACATTCCCATAATCCCTGAAGAGTGTTGTGGGACAGATGGGATTCATAGCCCAAAAGACATAAAGGGAACTACATTGGCTAACCTTCATCTATATACTAGAATGGGAAATCCTGAACTCATCAACAGTCACTTTACTCAGTTTCTAATCCAACCATGACAACACAGTTCTCTCTCTTCAGTTTGTTATTGTAGTAGGCAATGGTAGTTATGGTGGCTTAGATAGCCCTGAGACAGGATGTTCTTTATAAGTAGTAGTTTGAACTCCACTGAAAGCCAGAACCACCACCACTACTATACCTTTTTAAAGCAAGAAAATACAACAGTCTTTCTTTCATACTCTGCTGGACCCACAGTAGCAAAAAAAGTCTGTACCCATCTTAATTCTGTAGATGTTAGAGCATACAACCTTACAGTACAACTATTTGTCACAGCGAAAGTGCTTCTTATAGGCTTTAATAGTATTTATGAAAAACTCACTTTTTACTCCCCAGTTTCCAGGGGGAAATAAATGGGTTTCCTGGTTTTATGCAACATGTTTTCCTGCCGGATCAGTGTGGTATTGTGGGTAGTGTAGCTGAAGCGGTGGGTTGCATTCTCTATCCGGCAAGTGTTTTGCCATGTTTTGCTCTTTTGCAGTGGATCCACCAAAGGACAAATCCAGCCCCTCTTCTTCTACAGACAAAGATCCAAATCAAAAGTTTGTTTCCATCTCACATCAAAGCCCAGGGGTTGCTTTCCCTGCTGCCCTGGCTGTCAGAAGCATTTAGAAGGGGGGAGCAGAGGAGGCAAGAGAAGCAGCACCAGCCAGACATCACACTGAGAAGGAGCTTGTTCTGCAGACACCAATCTTAATTCAATTAAGGATTCAGAACAGAAAGGGAAGCAAGGGAAGAAACATTTTAAAGTTCCCTTGCTTACTCACTGGAGAACAAAGGGGCGAAGAGGACTGGATGGGAGAGCCATCCAAGCAGAGTGCAAGGTGGGTGGTAAGACTGACAGAAAAACAAGCAAAGCTACTGCTTGACAGGTTTATGCATAATGAGAAAGGGAAAAAAATGCAAGGGACTAAATGCCCTTTTGTAACAATTTGAATTCAGCCTGGGTAATGTGTGGCTGTCAATACAATTTGAATCTGGGTTTTTATGAGTCAGTGTGGCATAAATGGGGTAAAATCTGGGCACAATACTGCACACTGGATGTGGACCATTTTTCTGGTGCAGATTCAACCCATGTTACATTCCTATAAAGGTATGGCTGTTTTATGGACCCTATACTTTTATGTGCTTATCTCATCTAAGACAGCAACTCTCTTGGAATTGCTGGATGAGTCTATTGAGCCTCCCAGATATAATTCCAGGGATCAAGATGCTGACAGACACACAACAAAATTAAAGGTTTGGAACTGTTCTTGCATCCCTGAATTTCAGGGTTCTTTGCAAACTGTGTTGGTTAGGAAGGACAGGAGTTGTCATCCCACACATCTGGCAGGCACTAGTTTGGGGATGGCTGTCTTAAGACTTTATGCTTAGCATTTCAACCACCCCCTCCTTGACTCAAGATGTTACTTAATTTTGTATTTCTCTACTGGGAAGGCAAAGAAAAAAGGACATACAGCCAAATAAGGGTGTTAAGGGTGTTCTTTGACACAGTCATCTGGAGATATCAAACAAATTCCAAACCACTAGGCCAACAAACTTGGGAAAAATGTAAACTTTATCATACAACACCATTGCTGAAGAAGAAATCAGATAAGTGAAAGAAATTCTCAAATGGATAAGTTTTCCAAACGCTCTCCTTTCATATTTCTTATTTAATAATTAATATGCAAAGCATACACTTTTTGTAAATGCCAAAGTGAATGGAATATATTTGTAAGGCAGGAATACTTTCGCTACATACTAATTTACTTCAGTTATCTTCATCCAAAACATTTTTTTCTTTCTGTAGCAGAAAAAGACTTAAGCCCTATCGAAAGAGCTCGAGAAAGGTAGACTCAGTATTTGTACCTGAAATATAAACAGGAATATTTTATATTTATGCTTTCTATTTTCTTTCCTGCTCCTAATTACTAACAGAATTTTGATGTCATCAACAATACTACAAATAACTGGGTAACTGCATTAGTTTCAGTGAATGATTGCCACTTCTGCATGATTATGGTAACCGTTATCATTTGCTTTCATAGTTTCTTTCTCAAAGTTGATGTGACTCAGCAGGAAAGAAAGAATCGCTAATGCATTCCTATATAAAAATCCTGTACATTGTGCCAATCAAGAACACTAAAAATGAATTCATAATGGCTGTTAATATTCGGAGTTATAATATTGGGTTGCCATTACTGAGCCTTAAATAAGCTTTTGAAAGCTTTTTAAAAATGTCATCTTTCAGTCATCTTTCAGCTGTTGATGCAGAAATGTTCCACAAAGGGGATATTCATGAAAGGCAAAGCATATCAACATTGGAACATTTACAAAGTACTTGCACTATCTATGGAAATGATTCTCAACCACCACCACCCCTCCATACATATAATTCTTCATGACAACCCATTATGGAAGCCTTTGAAAACCCCTTTATTCAAACCCAAGTGGTAAAATGCCAAACCCTTTCTACTGGACTGAATTCAAGGTGCTTGTGATGACACTTAAAGTCCTAAACAGCTTGAGACCTTGATACTCAAATAAGTGTCTTTCTCTATACAGTTGGCCATCCTTATCCACGGATTTTTATCCACAGTTTCAAGAATCCTCAGATTGAAAATATTTTAAATATATATAAATATAAATAAATAAGCAAATCTTGATTTTGCCATTTCATATAAGGGACACCACTTTACTATACCATTGTATTTAATGGGACTTGAGCATCCACAGATTTTGGTATCCACAGGGGGTGCTGGAATCAAACCCCAGCGGATACAAAAAACCCACTGTATATTTATACTTCCTGGAGAATTACAGGAGGGACCCTCTTCTGTGTCCCACCAGTTGGGGCAAAATGAAATGGGAGAACATAGAATCATAGAGTTGGAAGAGACCACAAGAGCCATCCAGTCCAACCCCCTGCCGTGGGAGAGGGCTTTTGAGATTTTGGCAACCCAATTGTGAAATTTCCTTCCCCTTGGTGGTCTGCCTAGTGCCAATGTTGTTGTCTTTCTGTTACCAAGTCTAAATAAATAAATTGATATTTATTAAAGCCTTTGGGTACTAATTTTCTTCTTTTCTTCTGGTTTTAAACTGTTGTAGCTACAAAAGTTGTTCTAACTATTTTCTTGTTTAATATTTATTTCTCTTCTTTGAATTAGTCACAGCTTTTCATTCAGAAATGTTTAAAATTGTTTATATTCCACAGTGCCTTGAGATTGATATCCCATGATAAAATATAAATATTTTAATAAACATTTAAAAAATAAAACAAAATGGGCCATCACCATCCTGAAACAAATGTAGAAAAATTCTTCCTGAAGGAAAGGGATGTCATGTTCAGAGAGATTTTTTGTTTCTTGAGTGGGACTCATATCAGACCAACTAGACCACAGACTTAAATCCAAGTCCATCCAGAAATTAACTTGGGTGAAGAATTGAGAAACATAGCTGTGTTCCTCTGGAAAATCAGTCTGCAAAGGGACCTTTGAGACTAACTGTGTGAAAGAAGTTGTAGCATAAGCTTTTGTAGACTTTGTCCACTTCCTCAGATGCATGGACAGCAGGGATGTTGTTGATGATCTATAATAAAAAGGGTATAGATGGGTGATGTCTTGACCCAAGTGCCATGGTGATGTAAGTCTCTAAGTCTGATGTAACCCAGCACCAGTCTACATGTGTGGATTATGCAGATTTCTGTGGATTTTTGCACATTTGTATCAACACTTAATGCTGTTCACTTTCCTATGCAAATTTGCATCTATTTGCCTTCCGTTTGCCAAAAATGTGCAGCCATGCAAAGCCAGAGAAGTGGACAGATGCTCACATATTTGATAATGTGCATCCTTGCGGATCCTCCAGTATATTCCCTTTCTGCAGAATTTGAAGAGTCCCTTCCCCAATAAAGCTCAAATTCCTCTGAAATGTATGTAGAAGAATCACAGTCTATTCCAATATAACGAGAAGTATTTTAATCATGCAGACAAGCCTTCAAGTATCCAGAGCACTACAGTTTTTAGACTCAAGTAGAGTCAATGAACTTGATAAGTCAACATTTATGTTTAACTCTCAATGGTTCAACTCTAGTTAGGACCAGCAATTGGATTTAAGATGAAGTTTTGATTTATAGATAGTCAGAATGTGACAGAAACACAAATACTTCTCCAAGTATGTTGATGCCAAAGAGAGGGTTCTCAGGCAGGCAGAATAAATGCAGATCTCCTTCTTGTTCAATAGGCCACAGATCAGATTATTCACCACTTCTTCAGGTTCTTACATCTACCAATCTGCCACATTAGTGAGACTCTACGCAGAGGTTCTGGATGGAGGACAACCTTAGTTTATATTTGGAGTGAGAAGAGAGAACAACAGGAAGAGCTCAAGTTAGAGGAACTAGCTGTCCAGTAGATAGATAAATTTAGTGGGAGACCTACTATGTCCAGAAATGAAGTTTGACACATTTACAGTTTACTGCCCCCCCCAAACCAAAATGAACTCAGGATGTGAGGATGTGGGAGTGGGGGGGGAGGAAATCCAGAAAAAGCAAATGTGGATAAGGGGAAGTAAGGAAAATATGCAGAATATATTTGAAGAACTTGGCTCTAATCTGCAACAAGAGGTAGTGCAGGCTACCAACTGAAACAATATACAGAAGTCAAGTAGATGAACTCAAGTGGTACCAAGTAATGAGGAAAATATCCTAATACCCTACAGCAGTGCTACTCACAGTGGACTAGGTGTTGGTTCATGAGCTGCTGGTCTACAGCACATTTCCAGAGCAGAAAGTAACCATTGTGGTCAATGAGCACAAATATAGTGCTGGTCCCTGACACACTGGGGGTGGGCCTCTTACAAGTCCCACACACCACATAGTTTAAGAAGCATTGGCCTATGGGGGCCAAAGGAATCAGACTTTTCCTGACATGCTCAAGCAAAAAAAAGACCAAGGGTAGGAATGTAAAGGATGTTCATAAAATTTGCCTTCCAAGGAAAGGGGGGTGTCAAAAAATTTTTACGGGGGGGGGGGGGGTGTTGGTCCTTTAGCAGGAGTGAATAAAACAATGCAATGTTTACATTTTCTATAGATTTTCCAGAAAATAAATGCACAATATGGAAAAACTTGTTTTCTGCATAAAAATGTTATTTTGCTTTTAAAACAACACCGTGTTTTTCCTCTAAGAAAATTTTCCCAAAGGAAGTTTCAAAATGCAAGAAATTAAAAAGTGCAAAAGTGTAATAGAAATATTTTATTTAAAAGGTTTTTATTTTTTTAAAAAATCCCTTAATTTTGCCCAGCAGGGAGAAAACTTCAGATTTTTTTTCTTTTTACACATGTGAAAACAAAATAAGTGAAGATTTATATACCTCGTTCATGGGTATTTCCTCCAACCAGTTTTCTCCAATTAACAAATATCCCTAGAATGATATTGTGATAAACCTTCCTTAATCTTTGTTCCCAGTAATTTTGTCAAAAAGAAGGAGATTCTTTTTTTAATCAATAGCTTTCAATTATTATAGATGCCCTTAGCTCTCTACCATTTTCCCCTCCCCTCAGGAAGAATCAATTCTGAGCCGGCGTTCCCACTTATTTGCCTTGCATCATCAATTCTTTGGAAATGTACAGCAAAAGATGTACTGTTAGGAAACCCCTTTTTGCTGTGGGTTTTTCTGGAATTGATCAAATGAGGATCTAATTTGAATTCCAGTGGGAACTAGCGCTATAAAACTCATGTCAAGATTCGGACCTTTTCTTAGCGTGAACAAGCCCTTTGTAAATGGGATTGCCATGTTTTTCTCTATATGAAGTTCCTCAGACCTCATGACTCCCATGGGGTTACTTGCCACTTTGGAGTGGCTAATAAGCGGCACCAATATACTGCTTGTCCCTCGCACACTGGGAAAATTAAACTACTAGTCCCCTACACCATATGCCATAACAAGCAGTGCCCTATGGGGACAAAAGAAATAGGGATCAGACTTTTCCTGATGAGTTCAAGCAAAAAGAGTTTCAAGAGTAGGGATTTATAGCATAGTATCATGATTTGAGCATTGGACTAGCACTCTGGGAGATAAGGGTTTGAATCCCCATTAAACTATGGCAATCCACTGGGTGACCTTTGTCAAGTCACACTCTCTCAGCCTCAGAGGAAGTGAAACCCCCTTTGAACAAATCTTCACCCTAGGATCGCCATAATTGAGAAATGACTTGAAGGCACACAACAAATTACCTCTAAGGAGGAGGAGAAATAAACTAAAATGAAAATCACTTAAAGGCAGATCTTGGATGACTTTGTAGGTACTAAGTAATACAGCTTTTTTTAAAAAGAAAACTTTTATAGATTTAATGCTAAAAAGAGATAAAATGGATTTCATTATGAATTCATGTGAAAATGATATTAGTCAGATTTTGACTGATCTGCTTATGGCAGGCCATAGACTTTAAACTTTGATTATACTGAACTTGAATTTCTCAGTGTAAAAAAGAAACTTGGTTTTTAAAAAAGGGCAAAGACCTTTAACACAACAAAATACAGGGATTGACCTTAGTAAGGAAAGAAATGTACAGATGGCACACTTGGTCTTCCTTTCCTCCTCCCTGAGGATGATGAATGCTAGCATTTAAACAAAAAGCTGGCATTTTTAGCAAGTCAATGAGACATGTTACACACAGAAAAATGGAGGCAGCACAACTGGAATATTAATGCTTTATGCTAAACACAGCAACCGGTTTCCTTGATTTGTGATTGGCAGAAATGGACTTATCCAGATGTTCAGGGATTGACTGGAATGTTATCACTTAACGAGATGCTCTGCAACGCTCTACATTTTTCCTAGGCCCTCTTCAGTGTATCAAAAAGCCATCTCAGATAGGCCAAATTTATTATCCCGATATTGCTGAAAGCTCAACTGAAGCTGAGATAGCAGCTTGTGTAACGTTGCTCACTGAAATCACAGCTTTACCATGGGACTGAGATCATGTCTCACAGTCTTAACCATTACACTGTTGCCATATCCGCACATGCTCTTAAGACTATCACTTGATTTTTTTGTGGGTCTTTCAGGCTATGTGGCCATGTTCTAGAAGAGTTTCTTCCTGAAGTTTCGCCAGCATCTGTGGTTGAAGATGCCAGTCTCTGAAGATGCCAGCCACAGATGCTGGCGATGTGAGAATTGCGTATTCTAACCAGACCTTAATAACAACTAAATTTACAGCGCTTTATAAATAAAGGTTAATAATAATAATAATAATAATAATAATAATAACTATTGTAAGAACAGAATTTTATTATAAAGGAAGGTAGAAATACACTGAATCACGTCTTTGTTGAATCTGGAGAACTCCAGATAGAGACAGCACTTTAAAATCCCCCAGACCCCTCCCCTTTGGTTGCTTTTTCATATGGCACTTTCTTCTGTTCAGCTTGTAAAATTCCTCCCTTTGTGTTGAAGGGGGGAAGAAGGGGAGGAGTAACCATTTGGTTCCAGTTCCTTTGACTAGGAGAGATCTAAGGATGTATGCATCTAGGGTATCTGTTACCCATCCAGCCCTCATAAAACTGCCTGTCTGCGATACATGACCATTCGGCCCATTCCCCATGGTGACAGTCCTCCTTCCCAAGAATGCGTATCTATCTATATCACTACTCCCTCTCTATATATGCTTATCTATCTCTATCCCTATTTGTATGTGAGAGCCTATTCACTGGCCCCCATTCTGCAATCTATCTATCTATCTATCTATCTATCTATCTATCTATCCATCCATCTATCTCTACAAGGTCGGTCTATCTATCTATCTATCTATCTATCTATCTATCTATCTATCTATCTATCTATCTATCTATCTATCTATCTATCTCTAC
Source organism: Sceloporus undulatus (assembly GCF_019175285.1). NCBI lineage: Eukaryota > Metazoa > Chordata > Lepidosauria > Squamata > Phrynosomatidae > Sceloporus > Sceloporus undulatus. Next base: position 136,736,275 of record NC_056522.1, read on the forward strand.
AAACCTCATGGCAGAATACACCCTGAATGATTGCCTGAAGGTGGATTCTGACAGGCGAAACGTCAGGAAGAAACTCTTTTAGAACATGGCCACATAGCCTGAAAAACCCACAAAAAACTATGGATGCCGGCCATGAAAGCCTTCGATTTCACACTATCACTTGATCCCTCCAGGGTTTCCAGGGATGTGTTTTGGCAGATGAACTAACACACAGCTAGAACTCAGTGGTGAACAGAGAACCAGTCGGTGGGGAAAGGGGTGGTAATTATGGTCCAGACTCTCCCCAGAGGTAATTGGTCTCCAGCATTCCTCCTCAATTGCCACCCTTGGTCTGGAGAGTTCCATGCTACTTCTGTATTAAAAATTACCCTTTCTGCTAAGCTACATAAAACACTGGTTTCAGGGATTTATTTTTATTTTTATTGACTGATTTGATTGATCTGCCATCTTTCTCCCAATATTAGTCAAAAAAAAGAAAGAAAGAAAGAAAGAAAGAAAGAAAGAAAGAGAAAACACATCACCTGGCTCAGGACAAACAGTTATGGCACACACATGATAACTTGCAATTCTCTATATTAACTTCACCCCACCCCCAAGTTATTTTTTTTACAGAAAGCAGTGAGAGACTGTTTTCTAAATTATCCGGCTGAGTACTGAATCCCAGTTCTATATAAGTGGAGAAGAACTGAATAAATTTCCCCCCTAAATTGTGTGATGTTTGTACTCTATATGTTTGGCTATTCTGGCTTTTTACTGAGAAGAAGTACAATATTATTCAGGCTACAATATTGTTCAAGGGAGAATTCCATTAAATTTATTTCTTGAGAAGAACTTCTCACAATTTGCAAGCATTTTGATAAATGAAACAAAAAGAACTGGAGAGGTTGGGGTTTTTTTTTAAAATTAATATGGAGAATGCCAAACGAACACAACTATTGAGTACTGAGATTTGAGTTGCCACCTCTTCTGACAAGCTCTTCCATTTTCAAGAGCTCCGCAGCTGATGGGTATGGCTTGGGTTTCTTCCATTCTGGAAATAGCAGCACCCTGTGGATTTATGTGAAGTGTTTGTACATGTCATTCAGTTTGTTTGTTGATAATGATGCAAAGTGGGAGAAAGTAAACCTGACATATTCATCTATCTCTAGTCCCAGCCATTGGAAAAAACAGCTTGGGAGGGAGAGAAATATATATTTAGCAGACAAAGCCAAGAAAGCAGTGTTCCAATCATCTCCCCACTGCTTTTCCAATCAATCAATTGCTCAATCAGCATGCAAGTATGGAACTTTTTACAGAGGGGATCTGCAATTGGATCTCCTCTACCATTTTTTAAAACCTTCAAAACAAAATTGAGTGAAATAGTGGCACTTCAGAAAGAAATCCTTCACACTCTATTGCTGCCCTTAAATCTGATAGTATCCCACTTCTCTTGAGGAAAAGAAATCAAGTAACAGTATGGTGATATCAGGTTTCTCCAGTGAAACAACTACGACTTCAAGGAGGCAGTTTGGTTCAAGACTACAGTGTAGAGGAAAAGAATACTTGGGTGTCATCAAAATTAGTGTTCCCTGCAAGTGCTTCAAAGTTTCATATTTTTTTAAAATCAAATCCCAAGAGATTCAGTCATGGGTCTCCACATCTCATCTGTTTTGTCCCCAACTCGTGTCCAGTTTGGTCCTTGATATGCATTTGTTCTGCAAAGTTCCTGTTCAATGCAACTAGACATTAGAGAAGAACTATCTTATAGCTCCCTCTACAGCCATCTTGTGAGGTTTCCAGAAGACCTTCAACAAAGAGAAAGCTTTTAAGCAGCAAAGCAGCCACCACAAGATGCAGTGAGGCTGATATAAGACAAACTTGTCTACTATTAACTATTAACTAACTGGTCTATTATTAACTTCTATAAACTGTGGTCGAGGTATTGCCTATTAATCTGAAATATTATATTCTGACATCTTTGAAGATGATAATCCAAACTTGACAATATAAAGGAAGAAGCATATCTGAATTGGAACCTTTCAATTAAAAAAAATTCTTCTAGAGATTCACTGAGGATCAATTTGGATTACTAGCATTCTGATTATGGATCATCTAAAAATATGCTGTTGTTTTTTAAATCCTGTCCATCTGGTACATTTCTAGAATTATAATCACATGAGAGGTGTTTGTTTTCATCAATATTTCTTATATGAATTGCTCCATACATTAAATTTTGGTGTAAATGTTGACAACCCATTTACTGAAGTGACTAAAGCAAAATGCTGTACTAATGTGGCAACCTGTAACAGTATACAAGCTTATGTCTGGCTTCGTATTATTTTACAATTCTTGTAAATATTTTACAGTTCCGCTTGCTCCATTCCTCATTACTGACTTGATCTCCCACTATAAATTGCAGACCTGTCTACATACATCTAGAAGAGTTTACTCCTGACGTTTTTATTGAGGTTTATCTCAAATTTTACACACGTAGATGTGTAATTTATGTACTATTTAATGACACTTTTATTACAAATGAGAAAGTCCATACTAGAAAGGGTTACCAATTGGTTTAGAAAAACCTTTCACATATACCCAAATTCAGCAATGTAATGCATTTTAGGTACCAAATCTAGTTGTGGCTTTGTGAGCTCATCTACGTGTGCAAAATTTGACTTTATGGCTGAGAAGGAGGAGACAGACACTGATGAAACAAAGAGAACTGGAAAGTTCTCTTGATATGTCCAGAGACTATTCTTTCCTAGATGATCTCATGGTGGTTTTCTTGCTGTTCTTATGGCAGAAAGCAATTGGCAAGGGAATAACTGGGATGAGAAGCAAGATTACAATTTCTCTGTCCTCTTGGGTATATAAAAAAAACCTTTCACCAATGGTTGAGGAATCTATAGCACTCCACAGAATTTGGCATGGAGATCATCTCTTGCTGCATAGGGTTCCCAGCAACTGAAGGACCCAAATGGTGGCTGGGACAAAGGAGCCTCCTTGTGCCTCACTGATAGTAACTGCTCCGGATTTTTTTTCCTTGATATCAATGTTTCTTTCGCAAACTAAGGGTTTGGAGGGGGTAGTTTTCATCGTCAACTCAGCTTAATTATTTTTCCTTTGCTGCTCAATATGCCTGGAATAATCAGCCCAAATATGTGTGCCTTTACTGTTTTAAAATCTCTATTAAACATTGTTTTTGTTTACTAAAGCCTTTGTAGCTTGGCTTTAACTTTATCCTTATAATTTTGTATATTCAGATAATGTGTATCTGAACTACTTGCTTTCTTATGTTTTAATTAGTCCCTTGCTTCCTCCATATTCCCATTTTGAATAGATTGTACACCTGTGGTATGCTTTTAAAGTTTTTGGAGTTGGGTTTTGTTTTGTTTTTTGTATAGCAACACATACACTGATAGTGCTGTACAACAAAAGACAGTAAGACAAACAAGATCAGGAAGCACATGAAGGTCTAAATAGGCAATACGATTTGTTCTTCAAACTCTCATTGATTTTTCAAAAGCCCTCTTCATAGGACCCTCTTCATAACTTGAATATCAAGTAGTGTAACTCAAAAACAAATCATAAATGGCAAATTTCAAAATAATTAACAGATACACCCAGTTGATTGTATTACTAATATACGTAAGCCAGGCACATGTTATGTTAAATCACTAAGCAGTTTTCAAAACACCCCGCAACACACACACACACATCTTTGTCTTACCTCCCTTTCCTAGGTGCTGAAATCCTTGCCCAGAGGGGGGAAAGTAATTTGTTCACCTGTAAGCCTCTTACAGCAGCTTCATGCTTTGTAAATCTTAACCTAATGCTCCATTTCTGTTTTTCTCATAGAATAATAAGCTCTTATCTGAAGAGGATTTCAATAAATAAATGTACTTTCAAAAAGAAACGCCAAGGTTTTGTTGTGTATTTCACATCCACTTTATTATTAAATTCATAAACTGTAATCCAAAGTATAAAATATATTTGAGTGATTTTGTGTGTATAAGTCATTGAGTTGCAATCCTAAACACACTACTCTGTCTCCCAATTCAGTTAAGTTTACATATGAAACTTAAATTCAGTTAAGTTTACATATGATGAGGCACGCATGGATTTTCACAATAATACATTATATTGTATAAAAAGGATAAGCCCTCTTCCCTTCAGTCTTTAAAAATTAAGCAGAAAAACACAAAACACTGAGAGTATCCAAATCTATGTATAAAAATTCCAATGCATTTTAGCATTTCAATATTTTAAGACTTACTTCAGTGGAGCACAAAGAAATGAGTTCCTTTCAGTAGAGCTCTGCATGAATTTCTGATGAAAGACTTTCAGCGTACCAGTAAGATATACTGGAGTATGTTGACAGAATTTTTTTCAGATGTTTTCTTGATTCCTTGAAGAAAACATTAAAATATTAAGAGTTTGAAATATTGGGGTTTCAGCTCATAGCATCTTAAGATGTGCCTCTTTCAGAAGTAGAGGTATAAAAATTAAACACACACAATGCCTATTCAAACACCAAAAAAACAATCAATAACTTCTGACCTGTTGAGGGGGTTAAAATAAAGGTATACAGCCTTTTGGAGATCAGGGATGACGCACACAAACTACAGGTTAAGTCTCCCTGTCCAAATACTCCAAAATACTCCAAAATTGTCCACATGGGTGCCTGAGATACTGACACCATTTGTTTCTGATGGTTCAATGTACACAAACTTTGTTTCATAAACAAAATTATTTTAAATGTTATACATAAAATTATCTTTAGGTTATGTGTATAAAGTGTATACAAAACATAAATAAATTTCATGTTTAGATCTGGATTCCATCTCCAAGATATCTCATTATACATATGCAAATATTACAAAAACCAAAACACTTCTGGTCCCAAGAACTTTGGATAAGGACAACTCAATCTGTACTTACCTCCCTCCTTATTTCTTTATCTAAAAAAAACCCACCTTATATCCTACCCTATATCTAAGGGTCACAGCATATAAGAATATCAATTTAAACAATTTAACAAAATGTAAAAACAATACAATCTCAAACATGATATATTAAAATTAAAAGAAGTTGAATACTTGAAAAGTTAAATACTTCCCTGCTTGGCCATGGAAACCAATTGGGAAATTGCACACTCTCAGACTGAGAGGGAGGCAAAGGCAAACCCTCTTTGAACCCATCTTGCCAAGAAAATGCTGTGATAGGCTCGCCTTAGATTCACCATAAGTTGGAAATGACTTGAAGGTGCACAACAATGATAAAGTCACATTCTAACTTGGTGCTGAAACGGAGCTAATGCTGTTGCCAAATGAACATCTAATGCAGGTGTTTTGGACATCAGCTCCCAGAAGCTCCAGCCATGAATTCTGGGAGCCAAAGTCCAAAACATCTTAGGACCAAAGTTTGAGAACCACTACTCTAACTGAAGGCAATTCCATAACTGGGGTGCCACAACAGATACAGACAAAAAGGTGCCACAACCACAGATATACAGATAAATTCCACAAATCCACCCCAACAGATCCCATCACTGTGAGATGAGAAGGTTTATGCCTTCCTTCTTTTGTACTAAAATGCAGGCATCTCTTGGGTGTCACCTCTCCCCTCCCACAGTGATCTCTACCCAAATTGCTGCTTCTCTGTTGTCAGCGGTGGCAGGTTGCTGGGCACAGATAAAGAGGGCACTCTACAGATCTCCAGGAAGATCACTGTTTCACTGCTACTACTAATAGCTGGGAGGCAGCCATAACATCTACTTTCAGGTCCTGGGGGAAGAGATGGCCTTTTGATTCTTCTCACAGTCATATGGCTGATATCATTAGTTTTATGTGGTGAAGAGTAGCACAGAGACAGCAGTGCTGGTGCTTCACATTTGTTGGGCAGGACAGCAAGCTATGACAGGAGAACGCTTTAGCTGCGTCAGCCTCTCAGTGACCTAAAAAGAAAGTAGCTCTATACTAACACTTATTAGTAACATTTAACTACTGTTAAGTGTTACTACAGCAGCAGTGTTGACAACTGATGGTGCAAAGGAAGTATACTTTTTAGATCGTGTAAAGCAGAGTTGGGTATGTTTTGCAAGTCCAAGGATCATTTCCTCCTCTGATCCATGGGGGGGGGGGGTCACAGCATTTCAGTGGTGCGACAGTGACCAAAAAATGTACATTATTCCCTCCACATTTGTAGCTTTGATTCTTGTAGATTTGATTATTCATGAATGTGATTAATATGCTCTCTCTAGGCCCTCCAGTGTGACTCTATGGTCAACGTCCACCAGAAGTCGCACTGGAGCACCTGAGAATTCCCAAAATTCCCACTTCTCTAGGCATTTGTAGGTCCTCCAGTGCAATTCTGTGATCAGCTTTTGGCAGATGTTGACCACAGATGTGTGCTGGAGGACCTAGAGATTCCTAGAGATGTGTTTGCTCATGTTAAAAAAGTGTTTTTATTTGCATATTTTCCACTTTCACAGGGCAGTCCTAATCCCGATGAATGTGGAGGGTCCACTGTATCACTTTTATGTTGCCATTCTCACCCAAAACATTTGCAAACCATGCTGCTGAATTTTTTGAGGGAAGCACGACTGATAAGAACAGGGGGGACTTGCACTCGTGGGCCACCAACCCTAATGCAGGGGTCGCACCTCCGGCCTGGGGGGTGGATGTGCCCGCGGAGGCCCCTTTCGGCTGGCCCTGGCCGCCGCTGCCACCGCCGCTGATTGGCGGCTTTTTGCCGTTCCGGCCGCCGCCCATTTCCCCCCCAAATGGCGGCCGAGGTCGCACGAGACTTGCTGCCATTTGGGGGGAAATGGCAGACGGCCAGAGGCAAAGTCTTGTGCGCCGACTTTCGCCGCCAACTGGCGGCGGCCCTAGGAGCCCGCTTGGCGACGGAGCCCATCACACAGGGCTCCGCGGCGCAGCGGCCTGGGAGGCCGCTGCCCTCGCTGGGGGCTCCAGAGGGCTCTGGCGCGGCAGGGAACCCTTGAGGCCGGTTTTGCCGTCGCTGGGGCCCTCCAAAGAGGGCTCCGGAGCAGCCGTTCTGTTAGTATTGTTCTGCTCTTCTGCTAAATTTCTATTTTTCTCTTTCTACTACGGTCACTTAGGGGGGTTGGGGGGGCGGGGGGGGTCGGGAGGGGGGGGGGGGGGGGCGAGGGGCGGTTGGGGGTGGGGGGGGGGGGGTGGTGGGGTGTGGGGGGGGGGTTGGGGGGGGGGGGGGGGGGGGGGGTGGGGGGGGAGGCGGGGGGGCGGGGGGACTCTGGGAGCTTGTTGCTTCGCTGGGGCCCTAAAGATGGGCCACAGCAATGGCACAAACGCGGCTCACCAAGAGGCTGTTCTGCCACCGGAGCCCTTTGGGCAGGCGATGCCGTGTTGCCACGGCCCTCAGGAGGGCCCCGCCGGCGGAAGAGGCCTCTGGGAGCCTGTTGCAGCACCGGCACCTCTAAGATGCCCTGGCGGCGGCATGGGGCCTCTGGGATGCTGGTGCCTTCGCTTGGGGCCCTCCAAGAGGGCCCCCAGGCAAAAGGCCCTCCCAGGGCCCGCTGCTTGCCACCCGGAGCTGTCTTGGGGCCCCAGCGACGGCAAAGGTCGTCAAAGGGAGGGCGGCCTCCACGGGCGCCCCCCCACGGCTTTTTGCCGGCCTCTGACGGGCCTGGGGCCCCCCGTCAGGGCCGCCAAAGACCCAGCGGGGCTGGCCCCCCCAGAGGGTGGAAGCTCGCCCCTGCATGAGGCTCGCCCCGGGGGTGAACTCCACCCCGGCTTCGGCTCCCCAATCACCTGAGGGCCACACCGCCCCCCGGTCTCAAAAACATTGCCTTACCCCTGCCCCCTAATGTATATCCTCTCTCTAAGATGAACTACTTTCTTCTTGGAATCATTCTTTGTTGTTTCATCTGTTTACGCTTTAAGGCTTATTACCTTCTTGTTCAAGCGCTTCTCTCAAGAGATTTATTTATTCCTTAGTGTTGGTGAAGAGGGTTGCCATTAGCTTTCAAATGATGTCTAACTAAACGAGAATTTACAAGATCAAACCAATCCTATGCGGAAAACAGGTCTGTTGTACACTGAAACTATTCCATCTGGCATTTTCACCCCATACATAGCATTTATAAAATATTTTTGTTGAGGAAGGAAATAGAAAAGGACTATTTGTTTTTCGCTTATAAATCCTTGGTTGCTTGTTCATTTGTTTTTATTTTACACGTGTTTAATTGTTTGTTTGTTTTTTTATTGATTTTTTTATTGATGGTACATTCGTTAAATTTTAACTAATAATTCTCTCTTTCAATGTGAAAGCATGTTTTGGTTAGTCTTTAAAATTATAATTTGCTCATATTTGAAAAAATTAAGCAAAATGCTACCAGCGGGGGAAGGAATTTTAACATCCCACATCTATTTCTTCAAAGTTTGCTCCACACATTTAATTCTGGAAATTCCCCAATGGTGTGTGAAGGTTTGTGGGGCTGCTGCAAAGGTGTATTTTTAGGCTGATGTGCTAATACTTGAAACAATCGAGTTGGGCAAAAATAAGGTTTGCAAGGTCTTCTGGAAGGGGCATCAAAACAACACTGGGTGCGCCTCAGCGGGTTTTGTTAGAAGCTCAAACACATAGCGTTTCTGGGCCTCCACTTATAACACGAGTTTTACTGTTTAGTTGATGCAGCTACAAATCTTTTCCCATAGGATCTTGCTTCTTGTATTTCAATCCTCCAGGGACTATGATGCGTGAATGATGCTTCTAGCTATTGCAATAACATTTTTTTATTAATGGTTTCAACGGAGATGGGAACATTAGTAGAAAAGGGTTAACACATTTCATTAATAGTTTATAACCACCCACCCAATTCTAATTCAATTAAATTAAAACTCCAGGTGTTTTTCACAATTATGCCGCTATTCAATTTAAGTATGATGGCTGTAATAAACCATCCCTGATTTTGTTCCTTTTCATTCCCATTTTAAGCTTTGGAAAGGAAACCATAGTATGAATTTTGAGACACAAAAAGTTACTTCACATCCCACAAAAAACTTTCCCCTTGCTTTCTCTCCACACCTCCACCTTGATCTCATTCCCATAGCATACCCTTTTCTTTAATCTACTGTTTTCTTACATGCGTCTCTGTAGATCCTAGGGCAAAAAGCTTAAAATTTCAGTTTCCTAAAACAGACATATCTATGTGATATCCAGATGCAATGAAGACCACCCTCTTTTGGCCTTTCTATCTTTTGGTTTAAAGCATTTGACCCTTGTACTATAAGGTTAACCAAATAAAATTATATTTACACTCATAAATTTTGTCTGTTTTTCAAACATGTATCAGAAAGACACACCATTTTATCACACGCAAGGGCTCCCATCATGCTCCTGTCACCCAAACGTCACCAAACAGCAATGGGACGGGAGCCTCCTGGTGGGATCGTGCATGGCACAATTAAAGGGGAACTCTTCCATTTTTGTCATAGAAGTGTCAGCGTAATTGTTACAAAAAGGGCCCTTTTTAAATAACGATTTGATCTGCAACCTGGGTGTGCTCCTGGACTCAGATCTGAGCCGGATGCCCTGGTTTTGGTAGCACATTACCACAGTTAAAACTGTGTGCCAGCTGAAGTCAGATCTGACTGTGGTGACACATGCCTTGATTGCATCCAGTTTGGAGTACTGTAATGTGCTCCATGTGGGGCTACCTTTAGAAATTGTTCATAAACTTCAAGGGGTCCAAAATGCTGCAGTTAAGCTACTGACTGGGGTTGTGTACAGGAATCATATGACTCTCCTGATGAAACAGCTACATTGGCTACCAATCCATTTCTGGGCAGAATTCTAAGTGAATCCTTACATTGCTTGGGTCCAGACTATCTGAAAGACTGAGGGGCTCTTCAGACTGGCCATAAAGCCCAGCCTGGGGGGTGGAGTCAGGGTGTCGCGTCCACATCATGCATGCCCTGACTCTGCCCCCAGGGTGCCCTGATGCCACACACCTCTCCATATGGTGCATAGTGTCATGGCGCTTCTACAGTGCTGCGTCCGCATGACACAGCACCGAAGGAGTGTCATATAGTCACAGCGCCATGGCTATCGTGCCCTTTCCAGGATGCAAAAAAGAGCTGCAAAAAGCAGTTCCTTTTTGCACCCTGGAAAGACCGGATCAGGACCTCAGCGTGTGGTTGCCATGGCCCTGATCCGGCTGAAGAAAGGGTGACTGGAGACCACCCCTTCAAGGTTGTTTGTACAGCCCCTGACTCTCTTTATATAAACCGGTGTGAGCTTTGAGATATGTAGAAGAGGGCTTCCTACCAACTTTGCAGCCACGGTTGATGAGGTTTTGGGAGAGAGCCTTCTCTCTGGCTGCTCCCAGGCTTTGGAACTCCCTACTACAGGAGACCCAATTGGCTCTCTCCCTGCATTGTTTCTGGCAGTAGGTTAAGACGTTTTCACCTATGGAGGCATTTGGTGAGGACAGGTAGTTTAATGGGGTGGGGTGGGGTGCTTTTATTTTATTATGTTTTAAATATTTGTAATGCTGTTTTAACTTGTACTTTTACCTTCTACTTTTAAATTAAATTAGTTTAATTGTATTTTTTTTGCATTAAGAGTTTTTGGTTTTTTTTAAATTGTATTGTGTATTTAAGTTTTGTATGCCACTTTGGGTCCCATACTGGGAGAAAGGTGAGATATAAAGTATGAAACAAATAAATAATATAAAAATGGTATAATGATGATGGCAAGTAACAAACAGCCATTTCCCCCTACGTTGCGTGCAAAACAAATGAACAAGACCACCACTATGAGCAGTGCTTACCCCCAAATATAGACTTGAGTTAGAGATATAAATCCATTATTTCATTTGTCCATATGTGAATGAAGGCAATATTCCAACGATTTTCTCTCTGCTATTTGAGTTGAGAACTTCTGTGAAGATAATTACTATGCTGCTTGTCTTTGCTATTAGCCAGCAGTAGTTACACTAAGTATCATGTTTTTTCTCCTTCTTCCTCCCAATTGTAACCGCTGCTGTACCACAGGGTTTGCTCTAGTTATAAGGCTGCTGCAAAAAATCAATAGTTGTTCATCCTGTATTTCAACAGGATAGGTTCTGAATCAGAGTCTTGGACAGCAGTAGGAGCATTTGAAATAAGATAGAAAAGCTAGAGAATTTATTAATTTCAAATCAATATTAAACTAATGTGATCATGAATTAAAATAAAGATTCATATAACCGTTTGCAGGTATTAAAACACTGATATTCATAATTAGGCGTACATGTATGATTTCTTGATTACCTTTTTGGATGTGTGGCCTATATTTCCAATTAATGTTATATTGGAATTGTCCATAACACATAAAAAGGAAGATTGATTTGGGTCCTAGCTAGTAAGGATCCTCAAGTGCGGAAGAAACCCAAACAACAGGACTCAGGCTGTTATTCTGTGCTCACTTACCTGGAAATCTAATTGGAGTGTGAACTATAAAACAATACAATATTTCAATAATCTCTATTTTTACCATTCCTTTTACAATTTTTTTAAAATTAGATATATCTTCCCAAAAAAGAACACAAATTCACTTTCAAATATACCCCCAAAAGTGGGGTAGGATTATTGCTGAGTCCAAAGGACTCGTGTTTTACTTATTCATTGCTTGCTTTCATGCTTATTAGCTTCCTCTTCTCCCCGCTACCTTTTTTGCAGGCCTCATCGCTTTCCTTCATAATAATGATATTAAAGTATTCTTCCTCATCTCTTTGCATTTGTCTCTTCTCTGTCAGCAGCACATCCTTTGCCACTCTGTCTCACTCCCCTATGACAAGCCAGCAAACATCAGTGTAACCACAGAGTAAGTCATTAAAGGTAAAAACAGAATGCTGACTGAGACAGATTCTTCTTATTTGCCAGCAGAGCTCTCCTTACGTTTAGATGGCCACTTACACCAGGACATTCTCAGCTAGGAAAGACTACTATGTCAGTATCCACACTGCAGAAATAATCCAGTTTGACACCACTTTACCTGCCATGGCTCAATGTTATGGAATTCCGGGAGTTGTAGTTTGTTGCAACACCAGAGTTAAATGACAGAGAAGGCTAAATGTCTCATAAAACTACAGTTTCCAGAATTCCATCGTACTTAACCATGGCAGTTAGAGTGGTGTCAAACTGGGTTATTTCTGCAGTGTGAATGTAGCCTATGCTTGTCAAACAGTAGGCGTTCGTTTTACAATATTTGAGTAGCCATTACTGACTGGCATCCCAGCCAGCCTCAAGTATTAACTTTGCTGACGTTAACACTGATAATTGTCAGCCAGAAGAACAGCAGCTGGCTGCACAGCCTCTCCTCGTTCTTATTATGAATATTGTCAAACTAAAGCCAACACAGATTCTTATTGACTTTAAAATCCTACAAATGAGTACAATTGAACAGTGTATAGCTGACATTTACAGCACTTTATGTAAAGAAATCTTTGATATCACCACAGCACTTGCTAGCTCAGCTGACGACACCTGGCTTTGCATAAGCAGAAAAAGGAAGAAAAATAATCTCAAACACCATGGTCATGAAGCTGTACAGTGTGAGGTGGAAAACCTTCCTTCATTCTTGCAAGAAGACATGTGGGTAAGTGAGTTTAGGAGAGGGTACAGTATGGTGTAGTGGTTTGAGCATTGGACTATGACTCTGGAGACCAGTTTCAATTCCCTGCTTGGCCATGAAACCCACTGGATGATCTTGGGCAAGTCACAGGCTCGCAGCCTCAGGGGAAGGCAATGGCAAACCTCCTCTGAACAAATCTTGCAAAGAAAGCCCCATGATAGGTTCTCATCTGAGGGTCTACATAAGTCAGAAACTATCTGAAGGCATACAATGCACACACAGCTCCACAGTGGGGCATTGGCCTGGATTAGGACCACAGGAAAGATCTCTCCTGCCACTGTGTGTGTGTTTGTATATTTTTGTGTAAACTGCATGGGAGAAAATGAGGAAACATGTCAGCTTGCCACCTGTTGTCCTTGTAATTGTAATACAGAGCAGCTATCCATATATTGATTCTATATGTAAAGACCTCCCTATACAAATCTGCCCATGTTTTTAGGTAGGCTCGTACAGTTGGAAGAGACCTCAAGAGCCATCCAGTCCAACTCCCTGCCATGCAGTAATACACTATCAAAGCACCCCTACAGATGGCCATCCAGCCTCTGTTTAAAAACCTCTAAAGAAGGGGACTCTACCATTCTCTAAGGGAGCACGTTCTACTGTCAAACATCTCTTACTGTCAGGAAGTACTTCGTAATTTTGAGGTGGAATCTCAGTCCCACCACCATCACAGACATGTTTAGTGAGGACACCAGAGAACCCTTCTTAGGTGCTGCTTCTAGACCAGCGATTGTGAACCTTTTAGAGGTCAAATGCCCAAACCGCAACCCAAAACCCATTTATTTATCGCAAAGTGCCAACATGGCAATTTAACCTGAATACATGGCCGGGGGAGAGGAAGAGGAGGGAGGTAGGACACGACTGCTGGGGGAGAGAGGAGAGAGGAAAAAGGTTGACAAGGATGACACAGCGTGGCAGGTGGGGGGAGGAAGAGGGGGAGGAAGGAGGAAGGGGGGAGGAAGAGGAGGAAGAAGGAAGGAGGGAGAGGTGGTGGACATTCCCAAGGCTCCAGATTGTTTTGAAAATGGAGACACCTCCATTTTCAAAACGATTTCCCATGCAATCCACATCTCTCCGGTGGTGAGCTCTCACTACTGTAGATGCAGATCATTGTGGCGCCACAGAAAAGACACAATAGGTGACCATGATAGGGTCACCTTAAAGTCCCCAAAAATCAGAAACGACTTGTAGACCCAGAACAACAACAGCAACAGAAAACCAATGTGGTGCAGTGTTAGGGCGACAGAACATGTGCCAACAGAGAGGGCTCTGAGTGCCCCCTCTGGCACACATGCCATAGGTTTGCCACCACTGTGCTAGGATGTGCAACTCCCTCGCATGGAAGATTCAGTTGGCCCCCCTCTCTGCTCTCTTTCAACCAGCAGGTAAAAACCTTTTTATTTAGTAGGCTTTGGTTCTTAAATCACATGGCAGAAGAGTGTTTCCAATGTGGTGTGCTCCCCCCCTCTTTAATTTATGTTTTATATGTGCTTTAAATTGTTTTAACTATGTGCTTTGAATAGAACTGCTCATTTATTTTTTGTTTTCTTTTGTAAAGTAAGACTTTAGCTGGGCTTTGTTCTAAATTGTTTGAAGACAATTTGGGTCTTGTGCCAGAAGTAAGGTAGGATTTAAAGTTTATAAACTCATAAAAAGTAAGTGGCATTGCATGGGAGGTTCAGTCTTTCTGCCAGCAAATTTAAAACCTTTTTATTTAGGTAGCCTTTGGTTCTTAAATCATGTGGCAGAGGGGCATTTAGAATTCCCAGCCAGAGAGCTCCTCTGGTGCCTCATGAAACTACAAATTCCAGGCTTTCGTAGGATGCTGTCATGGATGTTAAAGTGAAATCATAGTGCTATAACTGTGTGAGTGTGAAAAGGCCCTGCGTCCATCTCTATCTGCTCTGAAAACAGGGCAAATAGCTTAGCTATGTTTACACACTGGAGGGTTTTAAATAAAACCAAAAATTCTTCAAAGAAAATGGAGATTATTAGTATTTTATACAATGATAATGTTTATGTGTTCCAGATCCTTAAAATGTAACACAGTTCATCACAATGGTTTGACTTCACCACTTATTTTCAGTCAAGTCTAGAATGGCTTTACAGTTATGCCTTTAGATCTTCCTGAAATAATTAAGTCACATATTCCTAATACTACCTCTAGGACGGTAAGTTTCCCATCTGCCTCCATTAGTCTTAAAACCAATTGTTCACTTTTTCTTTCCCCTCACTGGCAGTAATTGTTTCATGCAGGGAGTCCAGCTGTTAGGCTGTAATATCATTCTAACTATTTTGCAGATCTGATAACTTCTGGAAATGTAAATCATTTCCAAAGGCTGCAAACGAGATGGCCCCTGAGGATAAAAGCATGCTCTTGTGGAGACACGCGGCTCACAGAAAATGCTTGCTGAATCCATTTCCACTCCTTTGTAAGCAACGGTTGTCAAAACCTTTGGAAACAGTCACACAAAAGCAGCTGTTTTCATTTGGAAACTATCCCACTTCCTTCATGCAGGCAGCTAAGCTTCAGGCTCAAATGCTGCCTGTCACAACCCTAAAACATTTCTTTTGCCTTAGTGCCTTAGTTCCTCTTACGATTTCCAAAGTCACAGCCACATCTTCTCACAGGATGTGGGTACTTTTTCAAGACATGGAGGCCTTAGATCACAATAGTTCTTCAGGCGCTTCAGGAAGGGAACAGACTCACTATGAGCCTTTCTGAAAGGCATTTTTAATGAAATTTCACTTCCCCAGCGTTCTCTATTGCCATACCAAGGCAGCCTACAAATATGGGGTGAGCGCCTGACAAAGGTGGACCTAGTTGTTCATTTTATCATCATATCTCATTAACAGTGGGGGGGGGATTCTCTTTTTAACAGCAATCTTTCTTTTTCGAAGCCAACCCAAATTGTAGTTAGATCTCAAACTAGATGTCAAATGAAATCTCAAACTATGTTCATATTTTTATCAACTATTTTTTAAAAAATTTTTATTAATGACTTAACGAACAATGACAAACAATGACAAAAGAAGAGTCATACACACAAAACAAATAAACATGCAAAAACATATTTATAATGTTTCTCTAACCTATTAATGCAGTTATACTGATAGAACGAAAAGACAGCATTATCTCTTTGTCGTCTTTCGTTATTTTTATATTACTGTGCAGCATATCCGTTTTACCTGTAGGACTGGTATTGTTTCATTTCCAGCCAAGAAATAAATAAGGGATATATATCAGAAATATATATATATAATCAATCCTCTTCCTATCCCCTGTCTTCTACCCTTTATCAACTATTTTTGAGCATATGGTTTGGGGAGATGTTGATAAATTGGAGTGCAGTTCTCTGAGAATACAGCATAATTTATCTCAGTGCATGAGGTATATCCTTAGCTTTATGGCTTTAAACTCTCAGACTATTATTAAACATGTTGGTAAAGGTGATACCATAGTGGTTATAGATAAAATGAGAGCCAGTGTGGTGTAATGGTTTGAGCACTGGATGACAACACTGGAGACTTGGGTTCAATTCCTCATTTAACCATGGAAACTCTCTGGGTGGCCTTGGGCAAGTTACATGCTCTCAGCCCCAGAAAATCCCATGATAAGGTTGCTATAATTCAAAAAAGACTTGAAGGCTCATAAAGCACAATGCCAGTTGGGTAATTCCTAAAAATTACATATTTTCCAGTAAAGATCCTATTTATGACATTTTATTTATTATAAAAACTAAAAGATATCACTAGAACCCAGGTGGACCTGCTGGCTTGGAGTGCTTGGGGCCAGTTTTGATTGGTTTTCCAGCCACTACCTTTCCTGGACAAGAACAACAGTATTCAATGCACTAGTAACTTCCTCATTTGTCTGTTGTAAAAACAGGGATGCCTTTGAAGAGGACTCAGAAGATACAGCCAGTACAAAATGTGGCAGCGAGTCCACTGAGTGGAGATTGCATAAATGCTACCTGAAGATATCAAAATAGTTAAAAGGTTTCTATACCTTGGTTCTGTCATTAATCAAAATGGAGATTGTAGTCAAAAATTCAGAGGACTAGAACTTGAAAGGGCAGCTATGAAAAAACTAAACAAGAATCTCAAGTGAAAAAAATATATCATTGAACACAAAAGTTGATTGTCAAACTAGATTGTTTCTGCAGTGCAGATGCAGCTAAAGCATGATTCTTAATCCTAACCTTAACCTAGGCCCCCATCCACCCCATGCAGGGACTCGGAAGGCAGCTTGTGGTGTGTGGGGTGTGGCAGCATGCTGGACCTTCTCCTCCATCTTGGGCTTTTTCCCCAGAGAGGAAGCCCTGGACAGAGCAGGCTGCAAAGGCATGTGTTGCACCCCTCCTGCCCCAAAGGCAGAGGGGGGGGGCAACCAGATGCCGCCCTTCTGGGTGTCACTCACTGTGACCCACACCCCCTGCACCCCCTCTATCACTCTACTGGTTAGATGGCTTGTCTATGGAGAGATCAGCCTAGAACAACTCTTGGAATGTTAGGAAGGGGGGGGGGGGCTGGAAGAGGAAACAAAAAGTTGAGTTTAACTAATAGCTGGAACTGAGAGTTGGAGGTTTGGTGTTTGTTGAAGAATAAGGAGAATGAGGAATATATACAAACTGCAACACTGCCAGGAAATAGTTAGCCAGCTTGGTTCTTGTGCATAACCAAAAAGCAGGGAGTAGGGGGAGCCTTATCATAAAGAAACATTTCCTTGTACATTTGCCCTGCCGTATCCACAGATTCAAGCACCCACAGCTTACAAAATATTCAAAAAATATATAAATTCCAAAAAGCAAACTTTGATTTTGTTGTTTTATATAAGGGGCACCATTTTACTACGCCGCTGTATTTAATGGGACTTGAACATCCATGAACTTTGGTATCCATGCGGGTCCTGAAACCAAACCCCAGAAGATATAGAGGAGCCACTGTAATTGATTTGCCTCTTCTTGAGCTGATTCTTTCAGAGGTCTTTTGGGGTCTCAGCCACATAACATCAGACACACTTGGGGAGGGGGGGACAAGTCCCTTTAGGAGATGGGTTCCATTTAGTGAACCATACTGATTTCTACAGGAGCGATAAGATGGGTGACAGTAGCCCAGGGTACAAGGAGGTTCAATCACTCTTGCACAAAGCTGCAACATGGAAACCATACTCACTTTTGAGCATTTTTTGCTTGAAACTGAAGGGGACTTTTCTCACTTTGGGCATCTGAAAGTCCAAGTTCAGGCAAGGACTAAATTTCAGCATTTCAGAGACAACCACTACCTGGGGTGGTTTTGGTTTGCTTTGGGGAGGGATGATTAAGATGTCTGTTATCTGAAAGTTGGTTTTGTCTATCAATATTCAAGCTAAGGATTCTTCCAAAGCTCCAGACCCCCAAGATGTTAACATGTTACAAGTCCAGTTCTCAATTCCTCCAAGCTGTTCTTGGCTAGTGAATATGACAATAAGCATTCTTCCTTAATTTTAGACTTTTTGTTCTCCCAAACAGGTATGGATGGTGCCACTGTCGTTATGTGATTCACAGCATTCACTCATGTTCAGAATACTTTAAATGAGTGGGGAAATTGTAACTTAATGAAGGATGTGGGGGATTATTTTGCTTCACATCTTCCAAGGTTCTGATCCTGCTCCCTCCAGTTAGGTGGCAGTAGGGAGTAAGAGGGCTTTCTCCCCCCTCCAAAACAATAAGACTAAGCCAAAAAGGTAATTGGAATTTACTAGAGCCAAGTCAATTTACCTGCTCTAAGCTCTAAGCCTTACTGGCTGTTTCTCAGGCAATCTTTTTGGGGGAAACTGTGCTCCTGTGGAAGGGGGTCTATAGAAACCCTGGCCCCATTCAGACTGGCATAAAAGACGTGGAGGGAACTGGGATGATCCGGATGCCCCTCCCCCGAATCGCTCCGTTAGCAAGTGCCCACTACAAATTTGAAATCGAATGCATTCTGTTTGAAATCGAATGCATTCTGTGTCTGCCGGCGAGGTGGCTGCTGTCAATCAAGCGATCGTCATGGTGACGTTTTGCAGGGCATCAGAAAGTGTCCTCCCCCTCCTCCCTTTTTTTAAAGAGCCAGGCACAGGGTTAATTTTTTATAAACCTGTGGGCATTTGGGTCAGATCTGCCCCTGTCTCAGGCAAAGGATGGAATTGTCATGCATTTTTTTATGCTTTTAAAAGCAACATTTGTAGCTTTCCCTTTGCTCCAAAAAATTGTTTTAAAATGTAACACTGATTGTAAGTGAGGTCTTTTGCAACATTGTAGCTTCCCCCTCTGCTGAACTGACCCCTTTCCTCCTGCTTACACTTTGCCATTGCCTTCCACTGAGGCTGAGAGAGAGTGACCTCATGGAATCAATTGGGAATAAATGGGAAATCCAGCGCATTAATAATACTAATTAATAATCCAGGAGCAAGAGGAAATAAAGCACAAGCAAGCACACAGACATGTCACCCCCCAAAAAATGTGCATAAATTGTCAAAAGAGGCTGCTTCTGCTGCATCCATTTCCCTACATCCCCCAGCCTGGGCAATCCTCCTCTTCCTCTTCCTCCTTCCTCCTCCTCCATCACTTTCTCCATCTCCCCCCCACCCCCAGCCCTATGCAGCCCAGCCCCCCCTTTTGCCACCTGTCACCCTTAGCATCCACCCTTTGGGCTCTTTCCTCCTCTCTCTCCCCTCCGATGAGGGGAGGGAATGCTCTAACCCATGGAATCAATTGGGAATAAAGGGGAAATGCAGTGCAGGCATTCTGACTGTAGCATCCGCATATAACAGTAATAATAACAATAATAATAATAATAATAATAATAATAATAATAATAATAATAATAAATAATCCAGGAGCAAGAGGAAATAAAGCACAAGCAAGCACACAGACATGTCACCCCCCAAAAGTGCGCATAAATTGTCAAAAGAGGCTGCTTCTGCTGCATCCATTTCCCTACATCCCAGGCATGTCACCCCCCAAAAAAATGTGCATAAATTGTCAAAAGAGGCTGCTTGAAAAGGGGGGGGGGTTGTTTCTTTGATTGGGGGTTGGACTGGATGTCCCTTGGGGATCCCTTCCAGCCTTGGGATCGTGAGGGAGAAGAGCAATGGGGAGGCTGCGGGAGCTGGAAGTAGACCACCACCCCTTTTTCCCTCTGACACACACACACACAAAAGGGGGGGGTTGCCTGACGTGAGCTCAGTTCGTGACCTGAATTTTTTCCTCCTGCAAGGGAAGGAATGCCCAGCGACAGAGGGCTTTGGGCAGGGGATGCAGGGAAAAGAGGCTCCTAAAGAATGCCTTCCCTTGCTCCCTTCTTCCCAGGGCTCTTTCCTCCTCCCCCTCCCCTCCGATGAGGGGAGGAAATGCCTTGCCCTTTGCCCACCCTCTGACTTAAATCCCTCCCTCAATTTGCCTCGATCGTGATCGAGGCCAAGTTCTCATTCCCAGGACCCGGGGTTTTCCAAAAGAAACGGTATTTGCGCCCATTTCAAAAACACCGCGCTAGGGGCCATTTACCACGGAACGGGTGTGCAAGCCTTGGATTCGCTTGTGTGAGATTCGGGGTGAATATGAACTTCACGTGATTGATTTGGTTTCAGAACCAATTTTTTTGGTAGTGTGAATGGGCCCCCTGTTCATGTTCTGTTTGCATGTAAAATTCAAAAGCAATGACTGTACAAGATTGTTAATTGCTATTCTATTTAAATATTCAGATTGGGCTCATGAATTCTGCAGATGTGGCTAAAGCAGTAACAGTTTCTAGATTTTTCTGATAGTTCATAAAATAGTCCTCACTGCTTAAGCTTCTTTCTCCTTACTATATATGAACTGTACATTCTCTTATTCTTGTAATTGACTGCAGGGTTTTTAACTTATTTAGCAACATTTTAGGAGAGCCAGTATAGTTTGAGTGTTGGACTAAGACACTGGGAAACCAGGGTTCCAATACCCACTTGGCCCTGGAATCTCAGTGGGTGACCATGGGCACGTCACACTCTCTCAGCCTCAGGGGAAGCAATAACAAACCTCCTCTGAACAAATCTTGCCAAGAAAACCCCATGATAGATTCACCTTATGGTTGCCACAAGTATAAAATGGCTTGAAAGTACACAACAACAATACTGTAATTTAAATATTTTTCTTTCTTTTTAAACAAGTTTATGTTTATACAATAAAACTGATTTGATTAAACTATTGGGAAGTTAAATGTTCAAAGAAACTACTTCCACTTATAAGGCCAAGGGCCAATGCACCAAATCTTGTAATGAGAGTTATTAATGAGTAGGAGCAGTCCACAAGCACCATCATTTCTTTCTTTTTCATTTTTTAAGGAATAAAAGGTGGGTAATAAATTAAGGAGGATAAATAAATTTGTTTCAGTTAACAAAAGCATAGTAGTTTAACCTTTACGTCACTGATAGTTCACATGTTGGTTATTTGCTGTTTTCCACTTCTACTCTGCAGAGTGAAAGCATCTTGTCACCTGAGGTGTAATAATTGGCGTGACAGAGACTACAGGAATATTTTGACACACGTCAAATCAGAGTAATAGCTATATTTCCACAGATAGCATAAGGAGATGGTAAGAATATTCCAGGGTGCTCAGCAATCATGTTACCATCTGGGAGAGGAGAATTTGTCTGACAGATGCCAGTTCTCCCCCAACCTCAGATTCTCTCCCCATGCAGTAAACACAGTGACTCAATAAGCAATTTGTAGTACTACCTTCCAGTCCCTACACCCTTTCACGTCCTTTCAGATTTTACACTCCAATATGGACATACAGTGGGCCCTTGGTACCTGCTGGGGTTTGATTCCAGGAACCCCCATGGATACCAAAATCCATGGATGCTCAAGTACCATTAAATACAATGTCACAGTAAAATGGTATCCTTGTATAAAATGACAAAATCAAAGCTTGATTTTTGGAATTTATATCATTGTTTTAATATTTTCAAGCCATGGATGGTTTAATCTGTAGATAAATAATCTGTGGATACGTAGGACCAATTGTATAAATAAATTTGCCTGCTATTTTATTTATCTACATTTGTCTTCATGCAAATAACCAAATGGAATTACAATACTTGAACCACTTACTCTCAGGATATTCTCTTCAAATGAATTGCAAATAAGCATCAGAGACCAGATGCCACAAGTATCTATACTCCAAGCATAGCTGCTGCATCAGGTCTTGACTGCTCAACAGTAAGTCAAAACCTCCAGGATGAAGTCATTTAGCAGGGGTACTGCTTCACAGTCCAGTCAGCTCTGCCAAGGCAGACAGGCCCTTCTGGGCCTCTGCCCTCTTGAGAAAAGTGACTCTGCAAAATTGCCCCAAAGTCTTTTTTACATCTCTGAAAGGGTTGCTACTGTTGCTGTCTAATGGCTCCTGATTTTTATTTCTGTCCTCATTGGACCATATTAGGAGGCTGACAATGTTTTGCCTTTTGCAAAGGCAAGCCAGTATGACATGGTTAAAGATATTATTCTCAGTGTCTTCAACTATTCACAAAATGTTGAGGGGAAGATGTACCAAAGAACAGAAAGTCAGGGCTTACTGTTTCTAATGGTTGAAATCACTATATATATAGCACAGATCAAGTAGCAGGTCTGGTGATGATTGGCAAGTCTGTCCATAAGCTGAGTCAAGTACCATGCTATATTCTTTAACTTCTAGAGCAGCTATAACACTGACCAAAATGTTTGCCTTAGTAAAAAAAAAAAAAAAACTAGTGATGTGCAAGGATGGGATTGGACTGTATACTAAGATTAAGGAGGGCTATGACACCAGAACTGGGAGAAAGAGGTATTCCACATTCTGACAAAGCAGAGGGATAAGTCTTCCTCTGCCTTATCTGGGAAACAGGTACCATTTCCCAGCTAGATTTTGGTCAGTGCCACACAATGCTCTGTAAAAAAAAACAACCAGTGACAAAAGTAGATAGACAGCTTGTGCAGGAGGACTGGTCTTTGCTGATGTGGAAAGGAAGATGGTGTTGGCTCTCTGTAAATACTGTTTATGATTGTACATTGGAACAAGTGAAAGAGAAATATCATTGTGACTATTCATAGGGACAATAAAGCTTGGGTCAACATCTCCTTCCCAGAGTAGAACCATCTGCTGATTCCCACTTTATTTATTGGTTTGGGCTGCCAAAGTTCTTGCTCCTTACAGGCAGGGACCTAAAGGGACCTAAAGGGATAGTCAGATGAGTGCAAGCCACCAAGAAGCAGAGAATTATTTACAAAGAAAGTATCCAAAATGGTGTGTGTGTGTGTGTGTGTGTGTGTGAAAAATGTGCAAAAACTCTCATAATTTCACCCAGTGGTGTGAAAATGTTTGAAATTATTTGTTTTTGCATACAAGAACATTGTATGGGAGAATGTATGTCCCTTTCTTCTTCCTAGATTTCAGTAATGTTCATTCCGGGAAAGTAACTGCTTATTAGGCTAGGGCAGAGAAATTCCAAACAAGGCCTCCCCTTGGACAGCTGCTGTTCTTTGTGAGCTACAAGTGGCACAAGTGATGGCAGTTTAGGAAAGGTGAGACTGACGTAAAAGTAGCTCTCTCCTGCAAAAGGGGTTGGAGAACCTGGGATTAAAGGGGAAATCTGCGGGAAAGTAAGCAGGCAAGCCAGCACTGAGCTAGTTATCAGCTATTTATCCACGGGCATCACTTTTCTTCCATAAGGATGCAGTTGTGTGTGAACTCAGATCTTATTTTGTTCTTTCTGTTTAAAGGTGTATTGTCCACAGATAAATCCTTTGCATTTATCGCCATCTAGTGAGAGAAACAGAAAGAGTCCTGAGTATTTAACTTTTTTCTTTTTAAAAGCAGGGGAAGTAACTTCATGGATATGGCAAAGCCAGTTAGTAAAATTATGAGCCTCCATTAAACACATACACAGTAAGTGAGAACAGACAGGCACTGGTTCCTTATATTTAAACAGGAAGAGAAATGAGAGCTAGTGTGGTATTGTGTTTTGAGTGTAGGACTAGGACTCGAGATCAGGGTTCGATTCCCCGCTCAGCCATGGAAACACACTGGCTGACTTTGGGTCACACCTTCTCAGCCCCAGAAAACCCTATGATAGCTTCACCTTAGGGTCACCATATGTTGGAAATGTCTTGAAGGCACACAACAACAGGAAGTGGATATTTGTGCACAATATATTTATAAAATTATGAATAGTAAAGATCTCAAGAAACATTTCTAAATATCTTGTATTCTAACATGTATATTCAAGTGACACTGCTTTGCAGTAGGTTTTAAGACAGGCAAAAAAAATGTACTTCTGCTCACAAACACTATTTTGTTTACAGAAAGTGAGGCCACAAAATTTGATGATCATTCTCCAATGGCTTTAAAAATATTCCCAAAGGAGGAACAGATCTAATCGTGACTTTTAGTCATATATGAAATATATAAGTCCATCACTATATGAAACCTCCATGTTCCAATGCAACTTACCTTTGCAAACCAGTTATAGCAGTAGTGTCACGGGGGGGGGGGGGGCGCACCGGGGGACCCTCTAAGGGGGGGTGACACCACTGCTCCTCAAACACCTACCTTTTGGCAGAAATGGGCTGTGGCATTCATTTCCTTCTCTTTAAAATGTTTTAAGAGATGGTGGGAATGGGTGAATCTCAGTAGGAAGAGAAAAGAGAGGCCCCAGAATTTTTAAAAACTTAAATCTCAAAATTAAATTATTTTTCCATTTTAACCAAATCTTCACTATGTATATGTAAGTAGGTTGTGGGTATGATGTTGTAATCTGAAGGTATAATTTTAATTTTGCTAGTTGTTTATGTCACAACTACAGTCGTCCCTCTGCTTTCGCAGCTTTCACTTTTGCAAATTTGATTATTTGCGATTTTGTGCCCGGATGGAAAGTGGGGAGGGGGCTGTGCAGGGCTGCTCTTCCCCTTCCCACCTCCCAGCTGGCTTCACTGAGCTGAGCAAATCCCAAGAGGAAGGCAGGCAGGGCCTCAGCTGTTCATGTTTTTTCCACTTTCACAGTGGTCTTCCGCCCCAACCCCTGCAAAAGAGGAGAGACGACTGTATCAGCATTACATTCAGCAGTATTTGGAAATTACGATTTATGAGTAACGTTAGTGCAAAAAAGCAATACAGTCCACCCTTGGCATACGTGCCCTCACCGTACGCAGCTTTACGCTTATGAGGATGGCGCATTTCGAGGGACAAAATGGCACCATAAACTTGAGGATTATGATGTGACTTTTGCAGAACCTGAGGTTTGAAGATCCTATGGCTTGAAAAATCTTGAAAATAACTTTTCAGTGTCTCCCAGCTTTGTCCACCTGGGTTTGCTGAACAGCAGCAGGAGAGGCCTGGGCAGCAGGGAGATGGAGTTGCAGTGGTCTATTGGGATTCAGCCTCCCTCATCAGGTACCCTATCTCACAGTCTGCTGGGTTCAAGTGTGTGGTTTTGAAGGTGAGCGGCCAGGAAGGACAGAATAAGGATTTTGTTGGTGTGCCACACACCCTGCTGCTCAACATTCTCCCTTCCTGAGTGGATTGAGTTGGTCTCAGTGATGGCGGAGTCCCCTTGGATTGTACTACTGGGGTATTTCAACTTCCAGGAGGAAACTGACATAATGTGTGAGTATTGTGTGCCTTCAAGTCATTTCCAACTTATGGCGACCTTAAGGCTCATAGGGTTTTCTTGGCATAATTTGTTCAGAGAGGTTTGCCATTGCCTTCCCCTGAGGCTGAGAGAGTGAGACTGGTCTCCCAAGTCGTAGTCTCCTGAGTCGTAGTCCAACACTCAAACTACTATGCCAGGCTGGCTCTTGTATAATAGTGATCCACAATTAATTAATTAATTGGAAGAACTGTGCGTTTTTTTTTAAAGAAAGTGAATTCCTATTTCAGTCCTTTCTGGATTATTAGAAACCATACATATATTAAATGTACATCAGTGTTTCTTGATTATCTCACCTAAGAGGTTTTATTTACAAAAAAAGGAGGGTTAAAGAAAGATCATATGAAAAAGATTAGAATATCAAGATCAGATATGCTGACATTCAAAGATCTCACAAGTTTTTCTGATGTCTTTAAAATAAAGCCTACTGGAAATGTGCTATACACATCAGAAAGATTGATGTCCCCAACTTGAAAGGAACTGTCGAAGCTCAAAAGCTTTAGGTTGAGTTTCTAGGGGATAAAAAGGAGATGTGTCAATACTTAAGATGCTCAGAGTGAGCCTGTTTTTGCAATGCCTAGAAGCAGAGCCTATATTCGGAACATGCTTTTACTAATGACATTATTTTGGTCAGATGAAAGGAAAAAGATTGCATATAGAATGTGTTAAAGCCGATCTCTGTGTGAAAGTTGTATGAGTTTTTAAAGCTCTGATTGTTGTTCTTATTCAATAAAAGATCTGTTAAAAATAGATATTAAGTTGGGAGGTTTTTTTTAATGTGAAAGTAGGTTACTTTTGTTTCCATACAAATACATAGTACTAATACACAAATTTCCTCTTAATCATGACTCAGGTGACGTAGTGGTTTGAGTGTTGGACTATGACTCTGGAGATTCAATTCCCCGCTTGGCCTTAAAACCCACTGGGTGACCTTGGGCACATCACACACTCTCAGCCTCAAGGGAAGACAATGGCAAACCTCTTCTCAACAAATCCTGCCAAGAAAACCCCAGGATAAGTCCATCATAGGGTCACCATAAGTCAAAAACAACTACACAGTGCCCTTCGCATTCACTGGGGTTAGGGGCACAGCACCCATGTGAAAGTGAAAAAAAATCCAAATAAAAAAACTACTTTTTTATTACCTAAGATAACAGCTCTCTAGGAATCTCTAGTTCTTCCAGTGCAACTCTATAGTGAACATCTGGCAGAGGCTGACCATAGAATTGCACTGGAGAACCTACAAATGCCTAGAGAAGTGTTTTCTCTAGGAATCTAAGTCCTTCAGTGTGAAAACTCCACATTACAGCATGAAAAGTAATGGATGGTAATGTAGTGCTATTCTCTCTGTAGCTTCCCACACACACCATACAAATTAAAACAAAAACCACCAAGAACAAAAGTAATCCTGAGCCAAGCCAAAATTCATGTCCCACTTCCTTTGTAAATAACCTGCAGTTGTAGCAAGCAGAACCTGGCAACATTGTGACCTCTTGATCTAGAAGAATCCTGAAATTTGATGCCAAGAGAACAGGGACACATGCCAGGCAAGGGTAGTTCTTTGTGTTCCCTCTGCAATCCACAAATGGGTTCTTCTTATCGGTATGCAGAGAGTCCCTTAGAACCTTTCAGAGCTGTTATGATACAAAGATAACCTCATCTTATCCCCAGTACTACACATGCTCCAGTTTGCCAAAGCTGCTCTCTCTCCATTCTTCTTTGCTGCAAGAGCATCATCTTTCTCCTCATTCTATTCTCTTCATTCAAGGCTGATCAGCTTTTCCTTGCACTGTTTTCTTCACCACTTTTTCTCTCCTAGCCCTTTTATTTTTTCATCTAGCCTCCTCCCCCCCCCCCCCGCTTCTGTCCTTCTAAAGGATGAAAACTTCTGTCATTTCTCTTCCTATGCACCCACCCCTTCCTTCTCTCTTTTACGGACTCCAGAACTCTTTTGTTGCACGTCCTGCAGACCAAAGGTCTTCTTTCAGACTCCTACTGTCAGCATTGGTTTTGTTTAGAGGAGGGATATATTGTCAAAAGATATTCAATTTGCCAGAGTTTTGCTGCACAAACTCAAAGATGAAGTTGTCTTCCTTGGCTTTCCTTTCTAAGACCCCATGGGAGTTAACAGGGCTTGGACAATGCTGGATGGTCTAGGATGCAGGATGACAGTAAGCCAATTCAGGACCAGTCCCTTTGGTTGGAAGGAGAGGCTGCATTGGCTGGTTTATATTCTGAACCCTCTAAATAACCTACCTGCCACCAACACCAAAATGTGCTACAAGGAAGGCATGGGAGGGGAACCAGTCCAGGGAGCAGCCATAGTAATGGGAAGGGGGAAGTACGACATGGGGAGAGAGTCCTATTCTTTGCAGATAACATGGCTCAGATTAGCTCTGACTTGGATGTTGTAGTTGAGGCAGGTCCAGTGGATGTAATCTTGGCACCTGTTTGTCCTGTATTATTGGATAAATTTCAACTTGTGCAGCAAATATGTTTGCCTGACAAATATATGCCCAGTGAATATCATGGATAAGAGAAATTGTTTCCCATCCCCAAATCAAAGTCCAAAAACAGAACAAGACTTTATTTCAACTGCTTTTCAAATACTTATTCAAAAACAGACAAGCAGAAATCACCTTAAAATATTCCACTGAACAGATTGTTTTCTGAAACACTGAATGCTACCTTTTAATGGGAAGGTGATTTCAAATGCTTGTGCTCGCATTTTTTCTCTTCTGATATTTATCAGAGTTTCAGGTTTAAATGCAATTGGATGGGAGCTCTGAAGTTGATTAGGATGACTGGAAAAGCTCCTTCTAATCCCTTGTCAAGAAAAAGGAACAAAAGATCAGAGAAAACAATTTCAGCAGTAATACTAATGTAATTTGGAAATGATTATCAAAAGAATGACCAGGGTAATGAAAAATACACAGCAAGTCAAAAGTCACTACCCGAGTTTCTTCTTTCTTTGTCCCTGCTCTTACAGTTAATCTTTTAAAGCTCAAAAGGAATAATTCAAATTGCCTGCTTATTAAACCTCTCACCTATTCTTTTCGTTACAGAATTTTAATAAATTTAGTTCTTAGTGCTCCCATAACAAAATGATCAGGGTATTTCATACTTAGAGCCAGTGTGGTGTAGTGATTTGAGTAATGGACAAGGACACTGGGAGAGCATGGTTCAAATCCCAGATCAGCCATATAAACTCACTCGGCCACATTGGGCAAGTCATATGCTCTCAGCCTTAGTGGAAGGCAATGGCAAACCTCCTCTGAAGAAACTTCTTTTACACCCTGGTGCTGCTTTGGTGTATGGCTCATCTGGGATGATGAAGGGATGAGAGACATGATTTGGGTATGGTTCAGTGGATCCCATGTAAAAATATTCCCATGAATCCATGAGTATCAGTGTCTCTGATCCACCCTTCTGCACTGCGGTAGTGCTTTGGTGTACAGAACACATTTTTTGTGGTTCAGCCTGTGGCTAGGGATGGAAGACATGATTTAAAAATCATTCAGGTGGATTTGATGCATCCATGATGATCCCCATTTCAGATCTGGATTTTTGCATGGTAGTAGCACAGCTATGAACATCACCTGTGCTGTTACATAGCTCAGCCTGTCAACAGTGATGTGTTCTATGATTTCACTGTGATTATGCTGGATCCCATGTAAATATCCTATGCATCAATGACACTGCATCAGATCCATGTTTTTGTGATATGGTGGCATAACAGTGTACAAGATCCATGCTTTTTTGTTTTTAATTTAGCTTGTGTCTAGAGATTTGAGCCATAGTTGTAGTGGATTGGGTGGATGCCACATACAAATCCTGTGCCTCAGATGCACATTTTTGTACCATAGTGGGACATCAATATGTAGCAACCAGGATTTTTGTGTTTCAGCCTATGATTTGGGATGAGACACGATTTGGGTGTGGTTCAGGTGGATCCACCTTAATACCCTATAGATCCACAAGTTGTATTTCCAATCCATGTCTTTGTGACCTAAAAGAACACAGTGAATGGGATCTATGGCTTTTGTCATTCAGCTAGGAATGTGCAACATGATTTGGATGTGGTTCAAATAGATCCCACAAAACAATCCTATGGATCTGTGAAGATCCATGCCTTATATGTATATTTTTGTGTTGTGGTGGTGCAACATTGCACAAAATCCATGATTTCTTGTTTCCTACTGTGGGTAGGGATGTGAGACATGATTTGAGTGAGATTCAGGTGGATTCTACATAAAAAAAACCGTGGACCCATGAAGAATCATGCCAGAGATCCATATTTTTGCACCATGGTTGTGCAACACTGTGGTTCACCCTATGGCTAAGGATGGGAGACATGATTTACTGTAGGTGTGGTCAAAGCGCATCCCATGTAAAAATCAAATGAATTTGTGGGGATCCAAGTCTCAGGTCTGTATTTTTGCCCCATGGCTGCACCAGAAATGCACTAAATATTTAGGTTCAGTCTATGGAGTCGAAGGGAATCTCTGGTGCGAAGGTTTTGAGTAGCATCCTTCAGAAAAATCACCTAAGATGGAAGATCAATTTTTATATTAAATTGGGTCTAATTTCTACTGAGACATCTAAGCCCATGTCAAACTGGTACAAATAATCCACAGAATACATGCGTGTTATTTATATGTAAAGAGGTCACTGGTAATTTTGTTTACTACTCAAGACACCTACAAGACCTAGCTATACTTTTAAAGTATTGTTTCAGTTTCAACCATGTTTCAAGCGTAATTCTTACTCTAAATCCTTTTATTCTCTCACAACTTATTTTCTTTAACCTTTCCCTTTTTCTCGCCTTTGTTGCATCCTAGGATAGTTTCAAGGGGCCGCAAAACACAAAGACAAAAACCCAGTTCCATTTGGGACACCAATATCCTAATAACCATTAATATATTATAATATATATATTATATTAATACATTAATATATAATATTAATATTGACAAGATGCACTCCATGCATCTGAGGAAGGAGATCTAAATCTACAAAAGTTCATGCTACACCTTACTCCCCTCAGATAGCACCCAAAAGTGCTGAGAGGTCCCTTTTGTTTAATCATTGTTGTTGTTGTTCTTGTGTGCCTTAAAGTCATTTCCGACTTATGGCAACCATGAGATGAACCTATAATGAGGTTTTCTTGGCAAGTTTCTTGTGAGGGAGTTGCTATGGCCATCCTCTGAGGCTGAGATAGTGTGACTTGTCCCAAGATGGCTTAGTGAGGATTTGAACCTTGGTTTCGAGAGTCATGATACAACCCTCAGCCCAGGTTCTATTAATATGAGTTCATAATCTTGAGTGTTTGTATGAGCACTGTGTGTATATATATATATATATATATATAGTATATATAATTTTATTTAATAACTGTTTGATAATGGCTATTAGACTTTTCCTCTTTCTCTCTCTTTTTGTGCTTGAAACTGTGTTCTTTTTCACCCTCCTCCTCTTTCCAACGGTTAAAAACAATCACCACCATCCCTCTCACACCAGCTCTGAAAAAAAAGTGAGCGAGGCAGCCATTAACGCTCCTATTTATAGCTTCAGAAAGTCTCGCGAGACTCACGAAGGAAAAAAAGCCTCAATGGCATCCTCTCCTTGCTCTTCGTTCTTATCCCGACATCTTCTCGCGAGAAGAGCAGAGAGCTAGCCTCCCCCTCCTCCTCCTGTGAACAGAACTCTAGCTTTGGTCCACTCTTTAAAATTTGGACTACATCTCCCATAATTCATGGCTATTGTTCAAGCCGACAGGGGCTCCTGGGAGTTGAAGTCCATAAATAAAATACCTAGAGGTAAACGAAAGTACCCAGTTAAACGAAACACTTCCGGATGCTTAATCGAATGTGCAGGGTGGAAACCAGTACATTATTAAAAGACACACATGTACCATAGAGATACGGCTAGAAAGGCTCTTTGACCCGCATATGGCGGCATTCCAAATGGAACCCGGAAGTGTGTATTTTCGGATGCAGGTGCTGCCATGGAGCCTCCAGGGGTCCTGAGAGTCCTGGCGGTAATTGGTTTGCATGCAAAATGGGGGGAGCCTCTTTCTCAGAATTGGGGGAACAAGGGAGGCAGGGGTGGATGGCTGTGCTTGGGAATGCATGCACCCAGTGGAGGAGAAATAGTGCATTTTCCCAGCTACAGAAGGAACCCTGCAGGCAGGGTTGCCAAATCCACAACTGGAGGGGGCTCCTGTGCTTTTAAGGGTGGTGTGGGAGAAGGGGAATTCCAGCAGGTCTTGCTTGACCCCCTTATTTGCATGACAAATAATACCTGCTGGCATTTCCCTTCTTCCACACCACCCTTAAAAGCACAGGAGCCTCCTCCAGTTTGAACCATGGCAATCCCACCTCCAGTGCACAGGTTCTGAGGGTGACCCTGTAAGGATGAGGAAAAGAGTCGTATATTTTTCTCACCCTCAAAGGCTATGCAGTGGAGGTAGGGTTGCCAAATCCACAACTGGAGGTGGCTCCTCTGCTATTA
The DNA here is from genome assembly GCF_019175285.1 of Sceloporus undulatus. Classification (NCBI taxonomy): domain Eukaryota; kingdom Metazoa; phylum Chordata; class Lepidosauria; order Squamata; family Phrynosomatidae; genus Sceloporus; species Sceloporus undulatus. Next base: position 136,768,106 of record NC_056522.1, read on the forward strand.
AGGGCGCTGAAAAAGAGGGACATCTGGTGCACAGGTTCTGAAGGTCACCCTGTAAGAATGAGGGAGAGAGTGGTATACTTTTATCACCCTCAAAAACTGCGCTGGATAAGGTTGCCAAATCCACAACTTAAGGGGGCTCCTGTGCTTTTAATGCTGGTGTGGAAGAGGGAAATTCCAGCAGGTGCTCCTTGTCATGCAACCAGGGGGCAAAGCAAGACCTAAAAATTTCCCCTCTTCCACCCCACCCTTAAAAGCACTGGAGCACCCTCCGGGTGTGGATGTGGCAACTCTACCTCCAAGTGCATTGTTTTTGAGGGTGAACAAAACTATGTCTCTCTTCCTAACGGGGTGACCAGATGTCCTCACCACAAAGAAGGACAAGGCACCGCAAAATGTGGGACCTTCAAAAAAAGTAGGACAAGACAAAATAATATCTAAAAAGTACTCATAGAACTATAAGTTCATGCTTCTGTTGTTGTTGTTGTTGTGTGCCTTCAAGTTGTTTCTGATTTATGGCGGCCCTGTTATGGGGTTTTCTAGGCAAGATTTCTTCAGAGGGGGGTTGCCATTGCCCTCTCTGAGACTGAAGGACATGATGACCCAATAAAAGCTAAAAACACTCTGTATAAATTTAAATCCATGCTTGTTAGTCTTGCTCCAAATGGAGGGCATTTTGGTTGAGATGGAGGACAGGTCCTGGAAAAGGAAAACGTCTGGTCACCCTTTACTATGAATACTTTTCCTGGTGTGGCTAATGGGTGCTTGCACGTAGCCCCGTTGTTTTGAGGGTGATGTGTGTGTCTGTGTTTAATGGGTTGCCATCTTTTTTAGTGGCAGGGCGCCTCTGCCTTTAAGCACTTCAAGATGCATAAATGACAAAAATAAATGACGAAGGAGGGTTTAAAATAATGACATATGCAGGGAGGAGAGGTGTGGTCGTTGAGTGTTGGACTGTTGGCTCTTGTTGCAACCTGTTGTCATTTCACCTTCTCCTTGCCCCATCTTTGCAGAACTGACATGTCGTGTAGCTATTCATAGATCAAGATATATGTACAGCCCATCCTATTGGATGTTTTATTCATGATTATTTATAACTTGATAAAAATGCATTTCTATACAAAAACCATATTTGTTCTCTTTTGGCATGGACTTGGAATGCAGCATAAGTTGGACTTTTGCAGCCACTTCAACTGTGTGACTCCAGATAAGATCACCCTTTACCAAATTAATTCCCTTGAATTCTCATATTCCCACGGCCTACTTACAGGCCAGTTAAAAGGAGCATAGGAGTTTATCAGACAAGGGAAATCGGAAGTATATTCCAATGGCAATCTGAACGCAATCATGGGGTTTCATGTTATTGCGCAATAGACTACCACATGCAATGGGAAGTCAGTTCGAATGCAATTCGAATTCACGTAAATTCGCTGAACTAGTGAATATACGTGAATGCATTCTGGCCCCACTTTCTTTTCATTTGAAATTAAGAGAAATTCCTCCCGTGTGATAAACTCTCCGGTCTCTTGTTCCAATTTATTTCAGCTAAGATATTTAAGGTTTTTCTGGACTTAGAATCATAGAGTTGGAAGAGACCCCCAAGGTCCATCCAGGGCCATGCAAAATGCCATGCAGGAATTCACAATCAAAGCATCCCCAACAGATGGCCACCAGCCTCTGTTTAAAGACCTCCAAGGAAGGAAACTCCACCACTCTCCAAGGGAGTGTGTTCCACTGTCGAACAGCCCTTCCTGTCAGGAAGTTCCTTCTAATCTTTAGGTGAAATCTCTTTTCCTGTAGCTTGCATCCATTGTTTTGGGTCCTATTCTCTGGAGTAGCAGAAAACAAGTTTGCTCCCTCCTCAATATGGCATCCCTTCAAATATTTAAACATGGCTATCTTATCACCTCTTAACCATCTCTTCTCCAGACTAAACATACCCAGCTCCCTAAGTCTTTTCTCATAAGACATGTTTCCCAGACCCTTCACCATTTTGGTTTCCCTACACTCCAGCTTCTCAACATCTCTCTTGAACTGCAACAACAACAATATTTATGTCAATCCTGCCTCTCCAATAAGATGGAGACCAGAACTGGGCACAGTATTCAAGGTCTGACTAAAGCAGAATAGAGCAGTATTAGCTGCCGCATCATACTGTTGACTCATGTCCAGCTTGTAGTCTCCAGAGCCCTTTCACATATACTCTTGTCAAGCCATTCTCTTAAGCGGGAAGACAGGAGAGGGAGGCCCGTTACACATGGGCCTTTAAGTACTGACTCAGTCCGTACTAGGGTTAAAAAGGGGCGTCACTTCCGGACGCCCCTAACCCTAGTACGGACTGAGTCTGTACAAAATGGTGGCGCCCCTTCCACATGGGGGCCGCCATGACGACGTCACGACCGCGCCGCCTCTATATGGGGCGTCGCGGACGTGACGTCGTCGCTCCATGCCAGGGCGCTTAGTGCACCCTTTCCACAGAGCAGGAAGGCGCTCTGTTTTGGAGCTCCTTCTTGGTTTGCGTCGCTGGGCGCAGCCTTTAGATGGCTGCGCCCAGCGACGCAAGGGAGAAAGGGGACAAGCGGCCCCTTTCTCCTCCTCCCCACCGCCGCGGGGTGTCCTTGGGGCTTGGAGCCCCAAGGACACCCCTTTCCAGGCTGTGGGGAAGCGGCCTTTTGCCACTTCCCCGCAGCCTGGAAAGTGGCAGATCGGGGCCTTGGAGGCTGCTGGTCTAGCAGCTGAGGCCCCAATACACCGGTGAAAGCAGCGCCTACAGGCCGCCTCAAAGTAATGTGCCGGAGAATTATGAAAAGGATATCTACATGTCAATCGGACATGGTTGATTCATCTGTATGTTACAGTATATAATGACAAAGCTAATATGTTCTGTTGCTGTTTTTCTTTTTAATAGGAAACGGACTGGTCTGAACCATGGATCTTAGGACTTGCAGTTTTCCACATAGCCTGCCTTTTTCTCACTTATTTTTCTTTCTGGCACTACCGCCTGCAAATAGGGCAGTTTCTTTCTCTCAGTGAGTATTAAATCAACTCTTTCTTACAACATCTTTGTTCTTTGTCAAGCATCGAGGCATATATCTCAGGCATATGATTATGACCATCCTCATTTTCTGCCCATCTGTATTACTATTCTAGAACTTTACTAATGCCCCATCAATGGGAGAAACTCTTTCAGGTTCAAAACAGCCCGCAGAAATAATCTTTGTTTGAGACTGCTTAAACTGCCCTGGCTCAATGCTAGGGAATTCTAGGAAATGTAGGTTTGTGAGACATTTATCCTTCACTGTCAGAGAGCTCTGGTGCCAGAATAAACCACAGTTCCCAGGATTCCCTAGAACTGAGCCACAGCACTGGATTATTTCTGCCTGTGTTTTGGACCTCAGTGGAGTTGTGATCATAGGATGCCCCTGCAACTGAAGGAAGGGAAGGAGCTTAAAATTATGCATGTATTAAAATATTCTTGTTGCACCATGTATCAAAATAACTTGGGGTCATGTGCAAGTAAAATCACTACAAACAAAACAAAGTGAAAATAATAAACAAACTAACAACATAGTCAATGCAGTTAACAAGTTAAAAACAGGTTTAAAAGACTAAAATCATTTCAAAACCATTTTGAGATTAATCAGTGAAACCCAAATACTATGTTTGTACTTGGTCCCAAAATGAAACCAATATTGGCACCAGTCAGGCCTCTTAAAGGCCACCATGAAAAGCTGGGTGTCAAGAACAGCACCGTAGAGGTTGCAATGGGGAGGGAAGAAACAAAGCACAGTCTCTACTTTGCCTTTGGGGTTATATTTAGAAGGACATGGGTTGATCTTATTGTGGTTTCAATACTGGATGCAATTCCATATTTAGTATTCTTTAACGAATTGAAAAATGCTCTTGTCTTGTCTTCCCTGTCATAGTGATTCTGGTGTTCTCTGCAGAATATCTAAATGAAATGGCTGCTGCAAATTGGAGGTAAGCACATGGAGATCTTGTTTATTGTATTTTTTAAAAAATTAAAACATTTATCTTGTCTTGTGTCTTGGGTTACAGATGGCTCACAATACAGTATATATTTAACAATACTGCATAGTTATTTAAAAACAAAAGGGATATAGGTCCATAAGAAACAAAATTAGGAAACAAAAACAAGTGTTAGGCAATACCTTTGTTAGAAGCAATTAAAATGTGAATTTTGGTTTATTTTACTAGCACTCTTCACCTGATTGAGGGGAGTGGGAGTGGATGCACCAGGGAAGTCTAAATTCAACTAGTTGGCACAGCCATGTCTTAGTTAAACCTGGGCCCAAGATGGAGACTGCAGACCGAATGAGAGACTAGTAAATGTGCAAGTATTAGCTTAGTGTTGTATAGTGGTTTGAGCATTGGTCTATGACTCTAGAGGCCAGGGTTTTAATCCCTGCTCTACCATGGAAACCCACAAGATGCAAATCACACTCTCTCACCCTTAGAGGATAGGAATGGCAGCCCCCTTCTGAAGAAACTTGCCAAGAAGGTTCGTCTTACGGTTGCCATAAGTCAGAAAGGACTTGAAGGCATAACAACAACATTGGCTTATAGCTGGTATGCCCCTATTTCTGTGAATCCTTTCTGTAAACACAATGCTAGCTGGAACTTAGATATCTGCTTCTTGCCTGGAAATATGTTACAGTCAGCCCTCCTCATCCATGGATTTTTTATCCACAGATTCAAGAATCCACGGTTTGAAAATATTTTAAATATATATAAATTCCAAAAGACTAACCCTGATTTGGCCATTTTATACAAGGGACACCATCCTACTGTGCCATTGCATTTAATGGAATTTGATATCCACAGATTTTAGTATCCACAGGAGATCCTGGAACTAAACCCCAGCCTACTGTATATTCATTTAAAGACCTTTAAGTCCATAGCAAAAAGTGTCCTTCTCTCTCCACTTGGCAATCCTAAAGTAAATATGTCACAGGGCTTTAGTGGCAAGATTTGTTCAGAGGTGGGTTGCCGTTGCCTTAAAGTGCTTAACTTTGGTTGGATTATGTCCCCTGTCTACCATCCTGTAAACTTTCCTGTTTGGAACAAGAGTCATCACCTTAATGCTACAAAAATATTTGCACCTACACTTTAAACAGAATTCACTTAAAAGAAATGGATTTGTGGCTTACAGAGAAAAGTTGAGAAAAGTTATGCTTCCTCCCCCGTCCTGTATTATTTTTTATGCCCAGTGCAGCATCTTGTATAATTGGACTTCTTGACAGAAGATGCCAGCACTGAACAGCAGGAGTGTTGTAAAGGTGATTCCAGGTGCACATTAATTCAGGAGTTCTTGCAATTTTCATGGCTGACTTGAGCCAAATGCTCTCAGGGGTGGCAAGGTGCATGAGTGGCAAGGAGTAGGTGTTAATTTATTCACTAGGGGAACACTGTTTTCCAAGTTTGGGTATTGAAAATTAAATGTTGGAGACCTAGCAGCACAGCTTTTCATAGAATAAACCAGCCGTGCCTCTGGAACTAATTACAGATGAGTCTTGCCTTTCAAAAGATCTTTATACCCGTCTGTTTCATTCAATACCCTCTTTTATGATACTGTCAAGTTGTGACATGAATGGGCATACAGTATATATATTTTTAAAAATAACCTCTAGAAAACAAAGGACCCCATGCACATCCCTGTGGAAATAATGGTAAGAAAAAAAGGAAGCGACCTAAAGGGAAATGGATTGAAGTTAAACTTTTCAGTGCAGGGATCTGCCTTTCATGAAGCCAAAACAAATATTGCCTTCATTTTGATACCCTTTTTTTTTCTGTGCACATCTGCTTCGTTCAAATCAATATACAGAACTTTCACAAATATATCAGTGAGTATGTGCAGCTATGGCAAACTAAACAGTGGGATGGGAATCATGTGATGGCCCCAGCATTTCTGCAGTTTCCACCCCCTTCCTAGCCCATCACCCCACAAATTTGTGCTGGGGGGAGGGAGGATGAATTACTGCTCCTAGAAACCTGCAGGACTGGTGATTCGTTTTTTTAAAAGGTTCAACCTTTTCAACTTTTTTAAAAAAACAAAAACAGAAATGTACTTCTAAATTTATTTATTTTCTTTTGGGGCCTTTGTCTGGTGCCCATGGGTTCAAAAGGTGGGGTGTTAGCTTATAGGCCCCAGGGTCTTGCTAGCCTTCCTCTAGAGTTCTGTTCGGGGTTTTTGTGTGTGTTGTGTATTTTCAAGTCTTTTCTAATTTATGGTGACCCTAAAATTAACCTATCACAGGGCTGTCTTGGCAAGATTTGTTTGGAGGGATTTTGCCTCTGAGGCTGAGAGTATCTGATATGCCCATGGTCACCCATTGGGTTTCCATGGCCAAGCAGGGATTTGAATCCTGGCCTCCAGAGTCATACTCCAGCATTCAAACCACTACACCATGCTGGATCTTTAGAGTTCTGCCAACCTATTAAACTTACATACTTTTCTGTATAAAGGCCATATACCTTAGGATGAAGTAACTGTACAAGCTGGGGTTGACATGTCAGCATAGAATATCCAATGAAGGAAAGAATGCCACTGTATACATGGGTGTCAATGGAAAGTTGTTGGTCCCTTAACCTTCCAGTAACAAGGAACCAACCTAAAAGTTCTACAAATCTTTTCATCCTGTCTACCTGCTTTAACTGCAGGGATCTCAAACCAAGAGATCAAGCAGCCTTCCATGAGAAAGGTCTCTGGTTGTAACAATAGGCTGATCTCAGATATTTCAAGATGAAAGCAAAGGAAAATATTTACCGTAGTGACTTGTTCTCATTTCTGTTTTACAAATTATTCTCATTTATAGACATTGTGCCTCCTTATATTATATAACAATATTAAAAATCTGTTTCACAAGAGCTAGCAAATTGGTTTTTATAATTAGCACAACCACTAAATGTGTTGGGTTTTTGCTCTTACAAAGTTAGCGAATTAGAAATACTTTGCCATTTTTCGACCATCTTTGATTGGAAATTTCTAAGTATTAGAGTAAAATATATTGTAATATTTAAGAATGTGTAATAAATTAGAATAGAATAGATTGAAAGAAAATATCTGCATCACATACATTTCGCCTGTAGGGTTGCATAAGTTTTACTGACAGAACAATCGTAGACATGTACCATCTGAACTAAGCACCATTGACAGCAGATGGCTTGCCAAGGTAAGTATGTATAATATTGCAGCCAAACTTTTCTCCCCTTCTTTTATAGATTATTCTCAAAACACCAGTACTTTGATTCAAGAGGAATGTTTATTTCCTTAGTGTTCTCAGCACCATTATTGCTGAATGCTATCATCATTGTGGTAAGTGTTAATCCTTTGCCTTACAAATGCGATTTTAAGAAAAGTACTAATAGGATCTCCAACAACTTGTTGCAGTGTCAAGTGTTCCTGCAGTGGATGTTCAATCCACCCAGCCATATCATTTCAAGGATACTCCATTACCTGGTACCATCATTTTTTTTGTCTGCCCCCCATCAATCAATACTCAGTGATCACCAAGCATACTTAGTCTTCCTTGGGATCTTTTATCTTCCCTTCATCCAACCATCTTGCTAAAGATTGTTTGCATTTGTGTAAACCTTGCATTTCTGTTATACCTGCTAGTACTTTCCATTTCTTCATGGATAGCACTGTTTGGGCTACATAAACATAGGCACTTTGAGGATGAGTTCACAATCAAGCAAAGGAAGATATTTTACTTGTGAATAATGTTGTTTGTTTGCTTTTCAGATTGCTTGGGTTTATAAAACAGTGAATGTCATGACAGAACTAAAGACTATACAACAGAAAAGAAAAGCAAGAAGAGAAAATAAGAAAAGTCAATGAACATTTTTTAAAAATTTGTAATTGTGTTTGCTATTTTGTTCTTCTTAACAATGTGATGCTGAAAGGCTGGAATATTTAAGCTCATTTCTTAACACTATTGTGCTATCTTACATATTTTTCTTTACTTTTCTTTCAAATGAAACTGTTCACTCTTGTTTTGAATATGTGTCTAAATAAAAATGCCCCTGAAGCGGACCACCATTTAAACTAGTATGTTTGAGCCAGTAGTAAACCATTTTATTTGATGAATTCTGTTTTGTACTGTACATGACTTGAATGTATTTCTATAGACTAATTAAGGTATTCTTCTTTCATCCAAGGTAATGATGGATTTTGTGCAGAAAAGCTGCCAAAATGCTAATCACATACCAAAGATTTTTTTTTTTATGATTTCATCCATTCCACGTCCTACCATTGAAAACCATGAAAGACATTGGTGCTTGTGGCAAAAAACATGATTGTCATTCAGTTGGGCATCTATATAACAGTTTGTTCTATAGCACAGAAGAAACTATAATCTTAAACCTAGTTGTTCAGATGTAAATTGCAGATTTGTTGATCTAATTGGTCTAAGCCACTGTTGTGTGTTACTGGACAGTCTACTGCATTTGTAAATTTTGTAACTGTAAAATTTTACAATTAAAATTTTTTTTCTTTAGATGCTCAGGCTGTTCCTTCTTTAACTTAGTTTACCAGATAGTTGTCAATAAATTAAGGCTGCAAACATGTACAGTTCATCTGAGAGTAAGCCTCACTATATTGTGCAATTTACTAGGAAGTAAATCTCACTGAATTCCTTGGGACAAAAGTGTGAAACAGATGAGCCTAATGAAGCGGCTTTGGGACACTTTGGAGGCATGTTGATTAAATGACACACACCTCCAAAGTGGCCTGAAGATGCACCAGAGCAAAAAGGAGCCAGGATAGTCTGACTCCTGGTGGCACTCCTTTGGAGTGGGCCATGCGAACAGTGGAGTTCTGACCCACTTCTGACTGGAGCAGACTTGGACAGCTCTTTTATGCTTGTCTGTTCCAGGCCTTACTTATGTATTGGAAAGCATAGGATTGCTCTGCATCAGGTTTAGGATTGTAACATTGCAATGTTCGTAGAAAAAATGAGTATTTGTGGAGAAACATACTCATATTTGTGGGGAGGATCCTAAAACAGCTTGCAAATATAAGTTCATGTGTTCCTGTCTTCAAGCCTACAGTCTAGAAGGCATGACACATAAGGAAATGTGACTTGGAGGGAAGAGGGGCAAAAGTGTGCACAAACACTACCGGTAGTTCTTGTAAGACCTTTGTAACTACCCTGTTTCCCCCGAAAATAAGACTTACCCATAAAATAAGCTGTAGCAGGATTTCTAAGCATTTGTGCAATATAAGCCATACCCTGAAAATAAGACATAGCCTGGCGTGGAATGGAAGGGAGCAGGAAGGGAGCGGAAAGATTGGGGCCAATGGTTCTAAAGGAAATGGAGTCACAAGAAATTCAGGATGGAATTTCGGGTTTGGAGAGTTATGACAATGTTCCAGAAGAAGTCCTGAAAATAAGCCATAGTGTGTCTTCTTGATGAAAAATAAATATAAGACTGTCTTATTTTTGGGGAAACACGGTATCAGCTAGAATGAAATATAGTGCAAGCAGAAGAGATGCCAAAAGTTGCCAGCTTCTTAGTTGAAACCATGATATTGGTCCACTTCTTCCATCCCTTCTGGCCAAATGTCATGGCTGATGCAAGTTTTGATATGGCTAACCTGCATGTATGGGTAAACTAAAGGTTTACTTTAGGAAGAGGGATGGAAATACTGCAGCGTTTTTTAAATTAAAGATGTGAAACATCCTTGCTGTTTTCATAAGGGTGCGGTGGCAGGTTTTTTTAGTATTGTCTTCAGAAACAGCTTCAAAGCCATGGAAGAGGACAAAACATTTCTGATGTATAATCTAATTCTAATGAATTTAGACGACAAATACAAGACATTGTTAACAACACCTTCTGGGAATAATATAGAAGGTGGTCTTTATTTGCTAAAGAGAGTCTTGTGAGAAGATTCTCAAGACCAATTCATGATATGCAACTGAAGAAATTAGTTTCAATTTCTGACATATTTTGCCAATATACTTTGTGGTAAAGTTAATATGAGAATGGAAATGTTCCATTCTTATACCCAGAATGCCCCATTTTTGAGCATCTTGCAATAGCAGGATCAAGTACACAAGAGACTATTTTAAAATTGATAGAAAAACAGCAGGTTCAATTTCTGTGTCACAGACAAATGCTTTCCTTTTTAAGCAAGAAATTTAATAAGGCAATTATTTCCATTCTTTTAAAAAGAATGCTAGCCTCCCTTTAAAAGGTTTAATATCAAGGTATGTTATTACATTTATAATAAGACTAGATTGATAAAGTGGTAAAATGATTAATGAAGTGGCAAGGTAAGCCTGCTTTTGAGACTCAGGTATTGACAAACCTAGATTAATTGCATCATAAATGTGGAAGCAAATACCTGGTTTGTTGTTGAAATAAGTTGCATGGGGCGGGTGGGATCAAGTTAAGTGCAACCTAAGCATACTTTCGCCTGACAGGTATGGAGAAAAAAATCTTCTATTGCTGTAATGTACCAGAAGAAGAGATAAATATATGCTGTCTGAATATTTTATATAAGTTTTGAACACAGTCATTTGCATTTAGGATTGTTAATGAAGGGCTTTTGGAGACTCCTGTTGACAGAACTGAAGTAGACTAGACAGTTATGAAAAAACTAGCCAAAATCCTAAAGTATAAAGATATACAGATGAACACTAAAGTTAGAACCATTCAAGACATTGTATTCTCCATTTCCATGTACGGATGAGAGAGCTGGACAGTGAAGAAAGCAGAGAGGGAGAAAATTAATTCATTTGAGATGTGGTGCTGGAGAAGAGTGCTGAGGATACCATGGACAGGCAAAAATACAAATGGGTCTTTGGACACATCAAACCTGAACTCTCCCTGGAAGCCAAGATGACTAAATTGTCATAGTTTAGGCACATCAAGAGAAGGCATGACTCATTAGAAAAGACAATGATGCTGAGGAATGCAGTGGGCAATTGAAAGAGAGAAAGACTGCTTGCCAGATGGATAGACTCAATCAGGGAGACCATGGGCCTGAGTCTACAGGACCTGAGCAGAGAGGTAGAGGATAGGGGGGTTGGGGAAATGTCTCATTCACAGGGTCGTAATGAGTTGAGAGAGACTCAAAAACAGCTAACAACAACAAAAACTAGAGGTTTTTGATACGCACAACAGAAAATCCAAAGAGCACATCTTCAGCTCAAATTCTGACACTAGGACAAGAGCCTTATCTGGTACAGCAGACTCTGTACTAAACATTATGATCTCCATAATGAAAATGGACCTATCATAGGCTGCATCTGCATTGCAGCAATAATCCAGGTTGACACCACTTCAACTGCCACAGCTCAGTGCTATGGAATTCTGGGAACTTTAGTTTTGTGAGACATTTATCTGCCTCTGTCGGAGAACTCTGATGCCACAACACACTACAAAACCCAGAAATCCATAGCACTGAGTCAGGGCAGTTAAAGTGGTATCAGCATCATTGTCTTTTCTAATGAGACAATTTTCTAATGGTAGGTTATGAAGAAACCTTATAATAAACCTTTTTTTCTTGTCATTTCATATCCTATAAAGCATTGACATTTTAAGTTATCCTCAGGGTTTCCTTCCCAAAGCCAGTTTGGGTTCAACAAGGGTACTATCTTTCTCTCCTCTAATTCAAGCAACCAGCTAAGCTACCAGTGCCAAAGTTAAACGGTGGCTGATATACGCCTTCTCTTGGGCTGGGCATTCATTTATTTATTTTAACATTTATATACCACCTCTATATCACTAAATCTTACTCTGGATGACTTACTCCCGTGCTCCTCAGGCTATCCGATGTGGGTGACTGACATCATCATCATCATCATCATCATCATCATCATCATCATCATCATCATCAT
>NC_056522.1:136779979-136879258 GCF_019175285.1 Sceloporus undulatus
TATTATTTACTAATTTACCTGGGGATTGGTGCCATATTTGAACCATTGGCTACAATTCTTTCTCCCTTTCGTAGAAACTCCCTGTATACTGACAACTGATAGTTTACAGACTTATACCAGCCCACAAACCACCACATTGAGTAGCACTAGCTTACACAATAACGCAATATAAATCACCAGGAAATTAGAAACAGAGGTAGCTGTAAAACAAACAACAGTAAAACAGCACCATAAATACGACATCAACAACAGCAAGCTAAAAACATTAAAGCCTTAACTAATGTCCACATGGAAGGAAATTTCCATTAATTTTCACAGAAGCAGACAGTCTCTGTCTGGACTCTTCCAGTACAGAAATTTTATTATTGAGGTTCTAACCCAGTTTTCCTTGATCGATTGTATGGCGGGCCTGTCCAGTCCTGTGAGCCTCTTCCTACAGTCTGAAGCAGTGGAACCCATACACAGATTGAAATGAGGACCACTCCTTTCACCAAACACAGATTTAAATGGCATTGCTTAGCCAACAGAGCACAAAGGCAATAACAATGATGCAAAGTCAAAGAAAGAAAAGTTAGTTGGGAAGGGTTTAATGTGCTTAGCTAATTATCAATAAACTTTTTTTAAAAATCAATTGCAATTTCCTTAGAAGGGAGGAAAATCTCTATCACATTTATGTTAAATTGCCATTTAAATTTATGTCCAGAGCCTGAATGAAAAATCTTATATGAATGAAGCTGAAAGACATCGTTTGTGAGTTTACTCTCCCCAGGATGTCCCTGTTTTGAGTTTACAAGAGAATGGAACCACTGTATGGATTTTTAAAAACACCATTTCTCATTGACCTGACCCCCCCAAAAAAAACCCCCACTTATTTTGCTTTCCACACATTTTTTCCTTATAATTTCATTGCCTTTCCCTCCCCTTTTCTTTAATTGTTGAGTCGCAAGTGCGTCTCACATGGGCTTCCATGGTTAAGCGTTTCAAAATCCATTTTCTTGGAAGAGAATAAGAGATCTCTATATGTGCTGTTTGTACTAATATGCAAAATGATCATCTGTATGCAATGATGACCACCCCATTCCAGCTGCCCGTAATACTTTCTAGTTTAACACATTTTAACCTTGGAGTTAAAGAAACTATTATGCTCTAAATGTGACTTAAAGTTTTAAAAAGACTCCCGTAGCCACATGCAGTTATTCAACCACCTGGTGGTGAAATTAATAATTAGGCTCACATCCATGTACAATTTCTTACCTGATCTGTTTAGTGTAAGAGTTTTTGGTACCTATATCAAGCAAAGGGCTGTGAAGCCAGTGCAATATGAGCTTGGTGTAGAAACAGGAGAAAATATTTAGGATGCTCTGGTAAGATAAAAAAGAAAAATTGACATTTATTGTTTCAGGAAATCCATCTTCGGATAGGAAAAGAGATCAAAGAAAATTATCTAAATTTCAGTAGAAGAGCCCCTAAAAGCTGGCTATAGCATATGAATGATGATCACTATCCATTATGAGGCAGGAGCCTCACGGTTGGTCCTTTCCAAGACAAAAGGGTATAGAAAGGGCTAATGTAGGGGGCAAAATAGACCAACACAATATGCTGGCTTGGGGGCGGCATGGCAGCATGGCATTTAGATGAGACCCCCAAGCCGGCGTCATGCCAACCATCCAACCAGATGATGAGCAGCATTGCAGCATTCTGGCAACACAGCTTTTATATGCCACATGCCACAGGAACACCGAAAAGCCGGCACCTCAGTGAAAAAGCCACCCTTTTTCCAGTGCAAAAAGGAGCGGCATTTTGATGCTTCTTTTTGCCTGGAAAGGAGCTGGATCAGAGCACAGTGTGCAGTTGCTGCGGCCATGATCCAGTGCTCAAAGGGGCAGTTTCAAGCCGCCCCTATACGACTGTCTGTTTCAGCCCTAACTTTTGGGAGAAGGGAGAAGTGACCTTTGCAGGTAGGGAGGAAACAAAAAGGCTTGAGCATAGGGTTCAATTCCCAGCTCAGCCATGAAACCCACTGGGTGACACTGACCAAGTCACACACTCACAGCCTTGGGGGAAGGCAATGGCAAACCTGCTCTGAACAAATCTTGCCAAGAAAACCCCACAACAGATTTCTCTTATGGTTGTCGTAAGTCAAAAATGACACACAATGGCAACAAACACAGAACACAGAAGGAAATAGGTGAAACAAAAGGGCAGGCATGCTCTCTAGAGTTCCCACTCTCACTAATTACTATGTGCAAGCATTGATGCTCCTTTACAACCAACATTTAGAACAATTACTGTTCAGTTACAATGGGTTGTATTTGGAAATCTCACTACGCTGGAATTATACTCATGTTACTTTGTGGGAGAAAAAAATATTCAAAGAAAATTCTTCTTTACTTATTTATTATTTACTGTATATGTATATCCCATTTTTCCTCAAAGGAGCCTAAGGTGACATGCAAGTCTCTCAATCCACATTTATCCTCATATCCTCAAGCTGAAAGATAGTGGCCCAAGATCTCTCAGTGAGTTTCATGGCTCTGTGGAGACAGGCTCTTCCTCCCACTTTCAGCCAATGTCAATTACTACAGGCTAACTTCAAAGACAGCTAGAGCTGCACAATGGCTTGAGTGTTGGATCAGGACCCCGGAGACCAGGGTTCGATTCCTACTTGGCCATAAAACTCGCTAGGTGACCTCAGGCAAGTCATATACTCTCAGCCTCAGGGAAGACAATGTCTTCGCCCTCCCCCAGAACAAATGTTGACAAGAGAACCCCATAATAGGTTCACCTTAAGGTTCCCATAAGTTGGAAATGACTTGAAGGCACAACAACAACAAAAACCAGTCAAGGAGAACATTTCAGGGACAGAAACTATGGTAAGAGTAAAATGACACAGAAAACCTGAAACAAGAAAAGGAGGTAGGATGGAAAAACAGTACGAATTACTGAGATGTTCCTTGGTCCTCACTTTGGGTGGTTGGTTGGTCGGTTCGTTGGTTAATATCACACTTTTCTCCCAAAATGGGATTCCAGGCTTTTTTGCCTTGATTATAAACTTTGGTCTTTCCATATTACACAGAGATAAATACACAAAATATAATGTGGTACTTGTTATTGATAGATTCAGAACGGCAAGTGATGTCAAAATTAGAGGCTTCAGGCAAATCAACTGAGATTGTTTTGGCCACTGATGCTGAAAATTCACTAGCAATTATCTTGATACCCATCCTCTTCATTATGATAGAGTTGCATTAATGGCCGTAGCATCGATAGGCTAGTTAGATAAAATCACATCCTTACTCATTAACATTAGATGTATTATAGATTTTGCATTCTGAGTATAAATATTTTCTTTATGCAGTATGGTTTAAAACTACAAACAAACTGAAACCAAAATCCTGAAATGTATCTATAGGCTTCCATTTTAGTGGAAGAGACAAGGGATAGAAGACAATTCTATGCAGCAATTACAGTACTTCAGCGATACAAAGCAACATGTATACAGAATTTCTCTCACTCTAATTAATATACAAAATATCTCTGCATTCTCAGCTTAATTCATCTCATGGGGCTGTGAGGGAAAATAAGATTAGATTTGCAAAATACTGTGCACACTGGAAAATGCTGCAGAAAGGTTGAATAATCATATATTTCAACACTTGTCATTGCTTGTTCTAAGGCAAATGAAGTAGAACAGCCTGAAAGCCTACAGAAGAGTAAATATAAACATTTTTATAATTTGTATTTCCAGCTGTGCCCCACTAATTTATGCCTGAGTCTTAACACTAAAAACCCTCAAATATCCAGCAGAAAGAGTGGTTTGATTATTACAGTACAATTTGCCATTCAAACCACTAGGTGATGCTGCCTTCACATGCTTAGGTTTCAAAAGCATATTTAGTTTGTGCACTATGAAAACTGCTAGAAGTTAAGCATGTTAGTCAAGAATGCAAGGGAAAGCAACGCTGTGGTGGGATGAGCCCCGCTCCCCAAGCCTGTTTTTGCAACTGTCTCCAGACTCTTCAAACAGGTTATTCAGATGGTGAAATAATCCAGGTAGAATCTGGGTTAAATCTTTGGTGTTCAGATGGATTTTGAATGTGTCCGATTAAGTTGGGGTGGTGGTGAATATGTCCTAGACTTTAGTCCGAATTTTGAGGAGCTTTTGAAATCAAAAGTTTAGAGGGCAGCCCAAAACAGAGGCACCACTATTCCAACATGGAAGACATCAGCCACCAGCAAATCAATGGACCTAAAAACAATTCATTTATAAAAAGGAACATTGTTTGGATCTGACCCAAGTCAGATTTGGTTCCTATTGTGAAATCAAAGTCCCAAAGTCATGCACGAGTCACACTGAAATCAAAGTGATAACAATCTAAATCAATGGGAATGATTTCAATGGGAATGAAGCACAACTAAAAGCATCCTCCCCCACATGATTCACCTGCAATTTCAAGAAAGTTTTAAACAAATATATTTAGACTGGGGTAAATAGCAGAATATATAATTCCCTTTAACAGCTTGTTATCCTTCATTCATAATAAATATAACAATCATGTCAGTCCTGTAAGCCTTGGGATTCATAATTCAATTTCACTGAATTGTTAACCACAGAATTTAACTGGTAAGAGTGTTTAGGCCTTTGGCTTATGTGGGTTTGTAATTCCTCTCTTGTTCTTAGCACTGCCACATTGTCCCTGGTCAGATACTTGTCACTCTAACTATCAGACACACTGAGAAATTAACTAGGCAGAGACCAAAAGGAAAATCCAGTCTTTAATTATCTGTCTTGATTTAAGAAGCCTGTCAATGAAGCATATCACTTGGTTTATTAATTTGCCACGCGAATACAGCCGAGGTGCAGTTGGGTTCCATCCTGATCTTATCAGGTTTTTGCTGCTGAATTTGCCACCCGAATACAGCCGAGGTGCATCCCTGCTTCCAGGAGCATTCTGTGTGGATCTGAAAAGAGCTTTCTGGCTTAAGAAAATGGTTGCCTCATTAGGAAGGTGTGGGGGTGTGTCCCATACTGGGTGACTGCCCACAGGACAGGCGAAACTCAGAACCTTACCACACAGGAGCTCCACGGAATGGGAGAACGGGATGGAAGAGGCCGGGAATGAGTGGGGGATGCATTTTACTGCACATAGAAGTCCCTCACTCATTCTGTTCCCTTCCCTTCCATTCCCAATTCGTCCCAGAGGGGGCCATTTTTGAGAACTGTTCAGAACAGTTCTCAAAAATTGTGTCCTCTGGGACATGCTTCCCCCACTCATTCCGTTCCCTTCCCATCTCCCTCTGGACTGTTCTCATCCCATGTCAGGAGCCCTCTTCCTGCCCTGCCTACCTTCTCCAGTCCCATAGCTGTCCTGGATGAGGGAGCCAAGGTACTGGAGAAAGAAGGGCAAGCACAGCTGCACCCTTCCTGCCTTATCCAGTACCATGGGTCACTTGGACAAGAGAGGCAAAGGCAGCCGTTCTGTGTCCCCTCCTGCTGCTTCACTTGCTCAGCTGCCCACCTGACACCCGACAACCCTGAATGGGCATCTGAGCAGTTGGCAGCTGGGCTGATTTCATAGGAAAGGTTGTGTAGAGAAAAAGCAGATGCAAATGGTGCTTTGAGTATTTAGTCCTTGCCTCATTATTAAATATTATTATTTTCATTAATATTGAATGTTAATTTATTAATTAACATTAAAATTAATTAATAATGTAATATTAAATAGTGAAAACCTTTTCTTGTTGATTCAATGCACATGATTTTGCAATGGTATGGCTCTCAATAATCTTGTTAGTCTGCTGCCATTCCTTAGCGTGTTGACATTTTGTTCCATGTACTGTATATATATAGAGAGAGAAAGAGAGAAACCGATAACTATTAGTTACTACTAGTACCCTTCAAGTGAGCAGCTATTATTGTATGTAAGAAAGATAACTATGAAGGGGGTGGAGTAAATACTCATTTCCTTTGAAGTGAAAAGGAAACAAGAAAAATATCTACAAAAGAAAACAAGATAGAATAAGTACAGAATAAAATAAAGCAATGTCCATTTATATTACTACACAAAAATGAAGTGATAAGAAATGACTCAGGAAGGACAAGCCAGGTTCCAAATAGAAATTCAAATTGGCTTGGCAGAAGAGGTAGAAAACAGAAGATGGGAAAACAAAGTCCTGCTATTCAAATTGGCTTGGCAGAAGAGGTAGAAAACGGAAGATGGGAAAACAACCCAGTTCAAAGTCCTGCTATACCTGCACCAACATGGTAGAGGTGATGGGTGGATGAGGATGTCCCTCTGACATTTTTTTTCTTTTCCAGTTTAACTTTCCATAGGCGCAAATGGTCTGGAAAATAAATATAGCAGCTCCATGACAATGAGGCATGTTGGGGGAATGAAAGAGATTTGGATCTGGCTGCCTTGAGTCCTGCATAAGGAGAAAGGAGGGATATAAACCAAATAAGTAAATGTCATATAACTAAAGACAATCCCACTCCAAGGTGAGCAAAAGCCTTCTGTTCTTCAAGAAAATTCCTCCAGCTGCTTTGAAAAAAGAAAATGATGGACCTTATTAAGCACCTAGTGTTTTTGTACAATTCTTTGGAATAAAATTAATCATATGTATATATACTATGAGACAGTGAAATCTGGAAAGCCAGCATGGTGTAGTGCTTTGAAGCATTGGACAATGACTCTGGGGACCAGGATTAAAATCCCTGCTTACCCATGGAAGCCCTCTGAGTGACCTTGGGCAAGTCACACTCTCTCAGCCTCACAGGAAGGCAAAGACAAACTCCCTCTGAATGAATCTTGCCAAGAAAATCCTTAGGCTCGCTGTAAGTCAGAAATGACTATAAGGCACCCAACAACAAAGTGAAATTTAACTGATTAGACAGACAGAAATGATATATAGTTCAACTAAATGAGATTGGCCAATATCATCCCCTTCCATGGGATTTAGTAATAGATCATTTTTCCCCTTTCCCTAGGAACCTGCGATTCTTCCATCACGGAACATGTAGTCAAATTTGGTCGGAAACGTGTCTCTACTAGAAATCCATGTTATTTAAAAGAGAATCATGTTGGATCTTGTCTAATGTGATATCACTTTCTAAGAAACTTTTATGCTCATTAGCTGTAGTACAAGTAAGTGTTTGATTCAAATAAGTTATTCATAAGATCTTACTTTGGTGTTCCTATTCTGCAGAGTTCTGAATTCCTTCTTAGAAAGAATGAAAGAAACGTCTACAGATTCAGTACATGGGCCAGCATTGTCATTCACAATTACAGGAATATTTGATCAGGTTTGCTTCTGGAGATAGTAGGGTGTCTGCTTGTTCCATTTTCTTCACAGACTTTTCGATTTTAATAGATTAAAATCTTTCCAAATTGAAGGTAAATTGATATTATTTAGATATCTTTCTAAATATCGGGATCAGTGGCAGCTCTGGAACTCCTTTCCTAAAGAGGCGAGACTGGAGCCCTCCTTGATATCCTTCTGCAGGCCGATGGAGACTTATTATTTTAATTTTGGCAGGTCTTTGAGTACAGATTGCTCAAGGGGAAAGGACTTTTGATAATGGGCTCCAGTGTCCATATTTGTTCTTATTCTTTTCAATGAGTGTGCTCTTCATTGCTTTTAATTCTGTGAACAGTTTAATTATTTTTTAATCTTTGATATATTTACTTTTAATTGTATGTATTTTAACGTTTGTAAGCCCTTTGTTCCTCAGGGCTAGGGGAAAAGATGGGATATAAAAGAGGAGCAGGAGGAGGAAGAGGAGGAATTGTTCTCCTTGTCGTTGTGAGTGAGGCAGTGAATATGCTCCTAGACTTTGTTGTATGTTAAGTGCCCTCGAGTCAATTTCAACCCAAGGTGACCCTGTGGATGAGACATTTCCAAGACTCCCTGTCCTTCACTGCTCTGACCAGATCCTGTAAACTCAGGCCTGTGACCTCCCTAACTAAGTCTATCTATCTAGCATTCAGTCTTCCTGTCTTTTTGCTGCCCTCCACCTTTCCTAGAATTATCAATTTTGCTAATGATTTATGCCTTCTTATGATGTGGCCAAAGCACAACTCTGTTTGGTCATCTTGGCTTTTATGGAGATTTCAGGCTTGATCTGATCAAGGACCCATTTGTTTTTCTTTTTGGCTGTCCACGGTATCGTCAGCACTCTTCTCCAGCACCATATCTCAAATTAATTTATTTTCTTGTATCCACTTTCTTCTCTG
Organism: Sceloporus undulatus; assembly: GCF_019175285.1. Taxonomy (NCBI): domain Eukaryota; kingdom Metazoa; phylum Chordata; class Lepidosauria; order Squamata; family Phrynosomatidae; genus Sceloporus; species Sceloporus undulatus. The sequence continues at coordinate 136,788,214 of NC_056522.1, forward strand.
TCCAGCTCTTGGATTCATACATGGTAATGGTGAGTACAATGGACTGCACGATTCTGACTTTAGCACTCAGTTGTATATCTTTACTCCTTGGAATCTTATCTAGTTCTTTAATGGCTGCCCTTACCATTCCTAGTCTTCTTCTCATTTCTTGACTGCAGTCTCTATTCTGATTAATGTTTGATCCAAAGTATGGGAGCTCTTTAATGATTTTTATTTCCTTTCCTTTGTTTAAGCTGAATTTATATAGATCCTCCATGGTCATTATTTTTGATTTCTTTATGTCCAGCACTATGCCTGCCTTTGCACTTTCTTCTTTTATCTTCCTTAGTAATTGTTCCAAGACCATGACTTTTTCACTAGTAGTATGGTGCCATCCACATATCTTAAATTGTTGATGTTCCTTCTTTCTGTCCTTCTGACCTTCTGAGTCTAAGGCCATTCTTCCTATGATATTTTCTGCGTACAAGTTGATCTTAATTATTAGGTTTCCAGTCTTCTTTTAATTTCTTAGGACAGATGATTATAGAAATGGCAGCTGCCATAATCCATCTTTAAATGTATCCATGCCCTTCAAATCTATACAGGGGCCCTTCAAATCTATATAGCAGCAATGGGAAATGTGTGGCCCTCTAGATGGAATCAAACTGCAATTCCCATCATCAGTAGACAGCATAACTAGCTGTGAAGGACAATGGAAGTTACAATCCAGCAAAATCTAGAGATTCAGACATTTCCCATCCCTGGCATATACAAAATGTACCTGCAATGGTATTCAAATCAAAATCATCTTTGCAGGAAGGATTCCCTGAGTAAGTAACTACAAGAGTGGTAAAGCGTTTATGGCATTTTGATGTCATAAATGAGAAAGAAAAGCAAATAGAACACCAGCAAAGCACCAGCCAACATTTATACAATGTAAAACCAGGAGGGCAGTTTAAGCACTGCCCAGTCCTCAAGTCATCTTGGAAATTTTAAAAACTGCATATCTGGACATAAGACAGAGAAAGCGAGCGTCACATGAGCCACTTGGCAACTTTAAAAATTTGTTCAGTAGCTACATGACCTTCCACTTCTATAGACTTTAAAATACCCAAGGAAGTGATCTGTTCTTCATGCTAATGACTTTTTAAACATTAGTCCATTTTTTAAAATATCGGTTAGATAACTATGGTCTTTCTTTCTCCCTCTCCCTCCCTCTCTCTTTTGAACCTTAAAATCCAAAGAAGTGTCTACATCTGTACTGGAGCAGTTAGACTTCACACATAATTTAAGGAGGGCCTATGCATCATTGATTAATTAACATGCCATATGGTTGAGTTGATAGAACTGGAAATGGAACATGCTCAGCAGAATCAAAATTATAGGCAAAAGCAGGATTGTCTTTCTAGCCTGATATCTGGATCCTCAGCTGTTAGTATAAGGAAAGCTTAATAGAAGCACATCAAGAAAAAAATAAAACATGAACAAAATTCCCAACAAGGCAACCATTAGACAATAATGCCCCCATGTGGCTAAAAATATAATTTCAATTAAAGTGGTCTAATTTGTTTAGAATCAAAAAGGAAAGCTTTTAAAGCTCCAGCATTCCATTTGACAAAACACAGTTAGTTGTCCACATTTTAAAAGAAAGGCATAGGTGGAACTATAGCCAATTTGGTAAACTGCCAAATTGCCGAAACGTCCTCTCTCTGCCTTCTCCCAGCAGCTGTTCCTTTAATTAGAGGCCGCCAAGAGGAGGAAAGCAGCCGGGCGAGGGAAGTGTGTGTGTATCCCTTTAAGAACAGGACATTCTCCCTCTCCCTGGTACAGCAAGGGATCCTGGGAAATCTGGGAACAGGAGGCATTTGGAGGCTTGGTTTTCAGACGGCTGCCATTACATGAAGAGAGTGAATTCACAAGCAAAATGGAAATGTAAATACGGTAGTTTTGCAAATTTGCTTATTTCCTGATTCACTTCACTTTCTGTCTGGAGTCTGTTCAGATTGCATGCAGCGTCATGTGAAAAGCAGCTGCGAAATTGTCCCTAATGCCCTGGATGACCCTGCGTTGGCCCCTGTATAACCTTCCAATTTTCCCTGTGTGAAGTCCATAGGAATTTATCACATGAAGGACATTGGGAGTTTATCCCATGAATATCCTGAAAAAATCACGTAATAACGTGAAACGATTTCACACGACATTGCACAAAACCCACTATTAAAGTGGTCACAAAGAAGCATTAATGCACATCTTTTTACTTTTGGGATTTCAGCAACAATGCATTTCCGATATCACTTAATTTGCACAAATGCGTGTGATAATCATTCATGCAATTACTTGCCATTTTTGCTTTATTTGAGGGATGCTTTAAATGCAATTTAATCTCTCTTTAATACCAAAATTAGCCCCAGTGTGATAAACAGAAATCTATAGCCATAGTAGTTATAGACGCTAAAACCGACAACTACTGATTAATCAGAATTTTACTATTCCATTCTTGCTGTTGATCTCACATGTCACATTGATCAATAACAGAAGTGTGTGTGTGTGTGTGTGTGTAATTTGTTGGTTTGGATACTTGGTTGGCTTCAATTAATGTCTCTAATAGTAAAGGAACTTCTGATGTACTTAAAACTGCAGGGCCAAATCTGGATTGTAACAAATGTTTCAGTTGTAGATACTGCCATTTAACTGATAGAGGTAGTTTAAACTGTTCCTGTAACATTGAAAAGGAAAGAAAAAAATTCATCAACAACACAAAGTATCTGATCTAAGGTAACAATATCACTGTTGGCCCGTACCTTCCATAAAAATGGTCCCCTAACAGTGTTCAGTTGTGTATTCCACCATAAAGTTAATTTTGCATGACCATATGGGTCAAATTGCAATTGATTAAAAAATTCTTGCCACGCTGCTGAAATTGTAACTGCTGAAATTGTTGGCAAAACACTGTGTGTGTGAGAGAGAAAGGGGGCAGGGGTGCCACCAGCGCTTGGAAGTGTTATTTTTTTGGACTACAACTTCCAGAATCTCCCAGAAAATAACTTTTCCAAGCTCTGTGTTCTACGTTCATTACATTACTGTGTAGATGAACCCACCATTTGAGATGATGACTTCTCTGCAATGGCTATAATATGCTGACCAGCTTTGGGACAAAGTCTCAGTTGATCACTACATTATACTTCAGTTTACTCCATGTGAGCCTGTATTCATCAAATCAATAACAAAGGTTTTAGCTAAGTTATACAAATTTGGAAAGCGAAAGTTGACAACACTGATAGAGAAAAGTAATCTCAAAATCGCCATTCCTCACGTCAATCACTGATACATGTTTTAGAAGGGAGACCTCCACTCCATAAAACTCAACACATTTTAATCACTTGCACATGTTAAAGTAGAGCTCCTAACAATCCTTTTGTCATGCTTTTATTACACTTTCCCTTATTGACAGATTTATTTTCCTGGGCAGCCACAGTTCCAACTCTTGATGGGTTGCAAAACACTTGTCCACTAGTTCTCTATCTTCTTGTTTCCCAACAAATAGTTTTCCCCACCCTGTAATAAGAAACATTTATACCAAAGCCTGTGAAAGGTATTTGACGCACTTATTGCAGCTGGGATTTATTAGCTGAATCCTCCCTTCAAGGAATATTCAAGGTTTTTAAAAAACTTTTGAGTCCCTCCATCATTTTTTTATAAAGAATTTTATGTAATGTGCATTTCCTCTGCAATGTCAGCTGCAAATGTCATTCAACCAGCTAACACCATTCTCTTGTTCTGTTGGAAGTAATCTGTCTTCATCATTGTTATCATCATTCTCATAATGTATGAGGTGCTACAGTAAAAACTGATATAAAAATGCTCCTGCCTATTTAAGTGTGGTAAAATATGACACACACCCACACCCAAAAAAGGCAAGACAGAAAACACAACAACTGTCAGTCAACATAAACAAGAAAGATCATGGTTGAAAATCATATATATATATATGTGTGTGTGTGTGTGTGTGAGAGAGAGAGAGAGAGAGAGAGAGAAAGAGAATGATTTTCAACCATGATCTTTCTTGGCTCTTAGTGGTAGAACCTCTGCCACTGTGTTCAGATCCCTGGTCAGCCATGGAATCCCACTGCATGACCTTACACTCTCTCAGACTCAGATGAAGGCAATGGCAAATCCCTTTGGAATAAATCTTGCCAAGAAAACCCCATGATAGGTTCACCTTAGGGCCACTATAAGTCAGAAACTATTTGAAGGCACACAACAACAACTTCATCACTGCTGTGAGCTTTCAATGGTGCTATACCAATATGCCAGTCTAAACATGCCAAGTTTGAGTTTATTTTGGAAGTTAAATATGGCCAGGACTGATTAGCACTAGTATGGGGGATAATGAGAAAATACCAGGGATCTCAAAGTAGAGCTTGTCCAACTGAGATCAACTGGACATCCACTCAGTGTTGACCAGGTAATTTGCTATGATCTAGTCCAATGTGTCTGCACTGTAATTCCAATTGCAACTCCCCTAGTTCCTTCTGGAGCAAAGTCGAGAACCCAATACCATTATGGACAGCATAATGTAAATGATATTGCTCACAAAGATACGCCTTGTTCAGCTAAACATGCCAGTACAATCTAAGTTTTCCCTCGATCTACAACATCATAACTTATCGATTTCAGTCTGTATTAACTAAGTACCCTATTAATATGCATGTTTACATATCGGATTCCTTTTTTCTTCTCCATTTTTCTTTTGATGTTTTCACTCACCTCCAAGTTAAAACATTCGCCAATGGCAATTTCAGACTCAGGAGTTTTTTTCAGACAGTGAAAATAATCTAGGATGAATTCAGGTTGACCCTCTGTTGTTTCACATGTATCACCAATGCCCCTGATTAGGGCAACGTATACATAGTGCCAAAAAGCAGTGCTCTGCCTGCGCCGTCATTAGCTGCACGTGAGAAGGCCCAGCAGCCAAACCGCGAGGCTTCCCGGACAGCAGCTAAAAAAGAAGCGCCCAAATGGCGCTTCTCTATGCGTCGCGGCTATGGTTGGCCCGCGAGGCTCCCATGAGGCACACTCGCGGCATCATATGCACTGTGGTGACGTGTGGACACAGCACGTCGGCTATGTAAAGATGGCAGCCCCCATGTGGAACGGGCGCCGCCATTTTGTACAAGACTCCGTCCATACTAGGGTTTAGGGGCATCTGGAAGGGATGCCCCTTTTCTAACCCTAGTACGGACTGAGTCCATACTTTATGCCCGTCTATAACGGCCTAAGTTTGGGGAGGGGGGGCTGCCAAAACCCCCACTTAACCAGGGATAATCAATACCAGAGGTGGTTTTTAAAAAAAGATTTTTTTAAAAAAAAGATTTATAATCATTGACAGTGTAATATACCAATGCGAATAGATCCAGATTTAAAGTCTGCATGCCTTGAACGTGTGTCAAATATATTCACAGCATTGACTCACATGTTTATGTCAAGTGCTAGCATGTGTGAGCAACTGAATTTGCAGAGATGCAATTCCATCGTGTGGAATAAACAACCCAGAATACATGAGTGAGGTTATTCGGATTCTTCTGCTAAAAACTCCAATGTCTGAAAAGACCCCTCAGTTAATTTCACTTGGGTCCCATTGATATGATTAAAGTTAAGCTCTTGACTTAATTAGTCCCATTGATTTAGTTCTGTTAAACTAAATCTGGACTCAACCCAATAAGTTTCTACCACAAAGAGAGGTAAAACTTAATTATCATTGAAATTAGAAGCGTCCTTTGCAAGTGAAATACATATTTTTCACATAACATACTATTTCACAGATGCAGTTTTTCCCAACCAATGTCTGTAATTCAACAGTGATCGATTCTGACATCATTGCCACCTTAAGACATGTACACGTATTTACATTACAATCCATGCCCTGACGAAAGCGTCTGCTAACTTTTTCTCACCCAATATTTTTTGCACTTTTCAACTTCTTAAGAAAACCTTTTACAGTTTTTCCTCATCTGACATGTTCTCACTGAACATGTCCCATAGCTGTTGTGCGACATGTGGCAACAAACAGTGGCAAGGAGTTGCAGCTGTATGAACAACTTGTAAGGGCAACATTTTCTCGCTACAAGCTCATCCAAGAAATCTAAAACAAATTTCAGTAAACAAATGAGCATGTACAAGAGATATAAGTAGCTTATCATGCAGGGGAATAATCATGGTGACATGGAAAACAAGGGGGAGGGGCTGGAAACAATGAACAGCCAAGCGTCCTGAAAAGCTGTGTCCTCCTCCTCCTTCTCCCCTCCGTCGCCCCGATAATAACTAAAAACAGGAAGCATCCAATGATGGAAGATTCAGGAAACCATAAATCAAGTACTGTATCTCACAGGTGCATAGCTAAATTGTCAAATTCACTGCCTCAAGATGTACTGATGCCTGCACAACTGGAGATCTTTTGAAAAGGTTAGATACATTCATGGAGATCAAGGCCCATCAATGGCTACTAGTCATGATGGTTATATCATATATTCACTTCTCATAGAAGAGTCCAATGTGCCTCTGTGTATCAGTTGATAGGGAACAGAAGAGGGATGCAGAAATTACACATGTCCTGCCGAGGTAATAGAAACCGGGGCCATTCACACTACACAAGTAGGCCACTATGATCCCATTTTAACTGGCAAAGGAAGAGCCTTATGCCCATGGAATCCTGAGATTTGTAGTTTGGTGAGGCATCTCTCACACAGTTTACTCCTCTGTAAACTAACTAAATCTCAGGATCCCATAGGGTGTTGCCATGCAGTTAAAGTGGTATCAAGGTGCGATAAACTGTGTCATGGCAAAAGGGCTGCTGGACCAATAGTCCTTTGTGATTGCTCCCAGCACAGTCTTCTTGTTTTCTAATTGCCACACTTGCAATCCAATCCCCATGCAAAGGACATTTCTTTACTCCCATCTTCCTCGAACTTTTGGTGAGCCCGCTGCCCAATATCCAGCTCCAGACATTTTCTTTAAGAGAATGTACCTTCTAAGATCCTGGTTTTAGTTTGTACTATGGTGTTTCTCATCAAAAGGATGTTTTTGAGCCCTTGACAATGTGAGTGGACCATTTTCTTAAATCAAAAAAGATTAAAACCATCCTGAGTCATATAGCATGACTCATTGCTGATCCAGTGTGTTGGTTTGTAAGTTTCCTATTGTTTCTTCTCCTGAGCATTTTTAGCTAACATTCTCCCGTTGTCTGTTACGGTAAACAGTACGCAAAAAAAGACAGGCAAGAGGTGAAAAGATCACCCAATAAATGTCCCCTGACCAATCAGGACATGAACTCTTGGCTATAAAGAACCTTATTGGATGCTTCTTTGAAATCCAAACCCAAAGGTATGAACTGTCTAGCTTTGCCTTCCTCTCCACACAGTTAATGTCCAAAATCAATGGAATCCAGAGGCAATTCAGAATGCAATAAAAACATCAAAAGGCATTCTTAATAGGAAAGACACTTATTACAACAAGTAGGAAAACTTCTTTTTCCCTGCCATGCAAAGCCAATAAAGGTGATGGAACCTGGATTGAAAAAATGCATTGCCATCACTACTGTCATTTCAAAAACATTCTCTCTACAATAGAAAATTTAGAACAAAGCTGGAAATCATAAGCTGGGGACATTTGGCAGTCTGAAAAGCATAACACACCCAGATTTAACCATTTTGTAATTCGATTTGGGCTTTGACTGACAGAGCTAAATATGAATAAAGTTATCTCCCACTGAATCAATGAAATCGCGACATTGGGACTTATAGATTTGCACATGCAGTGACCTAGACAAGGATGGCTTTCCCATAGTGTGTATGGTGTGGGGGGGGGTTTGCACCACCAAATTTGGCCTCAACCCATGTTTAAAACACTATGATGTGCTCCAATAGAGCGGCTCCAAGATATTGTGCCCCTGGAGCAAGGGCAGAATATAGCCCCCCCCCCCCGCAAACCACACACACACCACACACACACCATTTCTATTCCATGTACAATGCAAAATGGACTGGCCCCTGAATGTTTCTTTCAAAAATGAAATTTGAAAATAGTTCCAAGGCTAGCTTAGGGGGTGCAACATAGACTATGAAGCATACACAGCTTCAACTCCAGCTGAGGAGACTGAGCAGGATTCAGAAAAAATGGATGGTTGCTTCTTCTGCCCCTTAGTTCTTGCTCCTTAATTGGTTGCCACCCTTTGCCTAAAGGCTGGACTGGTCCTGACCTGTCCCCTTGAGGCAGCAAGATATTTACTTCCCTATACCACTAGCCACACATTGGGTCACAGAATGAAGTACAATATGGGGCTTCTTATAACAAGGCAGAAATCCTAATTGTCTCAAGATTACTGCATGTGGAAGAGCCATGTGCCTATGAAACTGGTTGTTGTTGTGTTATTGTTATATTATATTATAGGCTTTATTTATATAGCGCTGTAGATTACACAGCGCGGTACATACAAACAAAAAATGATAAGTAAACCTGCCCATGGCATACAATCTAAGAAATAATAGCATAATACATATAAATAATACATAACAATACGAGAATGGTACAGTAAAGTAAAGCAGGCAAACAATTAAAAACATCAATACCAAATATATCATGCAATGCCTGGGAACGCTCTCTGAACAGGATGGTCTTCAACTCAGTTCTGAAACGTGTTTAAAGAAGTGATGACCCTTGCAGCTTGTGGGGGAAGGAGGTTCCAGGAGTGAGGGGCAGCAAGTGAAAAGGGGCGATCCGGAACAGGGCAAGAAAAATCCTGGGCTAGACGAGCAGACCTTGACTACTAGAAGGGGAGGGTATGGGTGGGAAGGGGAGGAGAAAGAAGGTTTGTAAATAAGGAAGGCTATCCATGGAGGGTTTAAAAGTCAATAACAGGATCTATACTGAATACGGGAGCCAGTGAAGGGATGATATAGAGGAGAACATGGTCAAAGTAGTGGGCAGATTAATAATGCATGCAGCTGAATGCTGGACAAATCAACGGACAGAGGTGAGAGAGAGGAAGCCCTGCCGAGGGAGGTTACAATAACTAGTCATGAGAGGACAGAGCATGGACCAGAGCCTTGGCAGTAGAGGCCGAAGAAATGGACGGATTTTAGCAATATTGTAGAGAAAGAATCTACAGGCCTTGCGCTGTGGCCTGGATCTGGGGGATACATGACAGAGAAGTGTTACACATTTGCAGTTCTTCCATAATAATGCAGAAAAGAGCTATGTTGTGTGTGCGGCCAGTGGCCATGACCCATCTTCCCCCAATATATTGTCACCTGTAAAGAGGTTTATTTGCTTCCATGATTCCCTATACTGGGGGAAAGGTGGGCTAAGATAATAATATATAATAATAATAATAAATAATAAAATATTCTCTCCATATTTGGAATTCGGACGTCATTAATTTTGCAAAATCTTATTTCCAAATAAAGGCTTCACAATGATACCAGGCCCTAAATAACCTAATTCTTTTGATTTTCTGATTTTTCTAAAAATCACATTTTTGGCTTTAGCAGCACAAGAGATGTTCAAAGAAAGGAGATGCTGAAGACACCAAAACATACTCTCTCTCTCTCTCTCTCTCTCTCTCACACAGTCTTTTTTTAGCAAATACTGCCCCTCAGTACTGACAAGTATTGTTTAAACAGCAATACTGAAAATCTTGGTAATTCTCTATTTGAATCTGTTAGCTGATCTAGCTGACATAGCATTTCAATAAGCCTCTTGAACAGAAAATTCCTGTTTTTAACTATTATTTATTAAAATTTACTAATATATATAATACATATCCATCACACATATAACAGGCAATTACATAAAATATAACCCCCTCAGAAGTTTCTCATAAATTGACTTCCTCAGGCCCCCCAATAACCAGCCCCTTATCTACAAATCATCTGTTTGTCAGATTTTAAATATGACTTTGTAAATTACTTAACAGTCCTCCTAGACTAGACCATTTTCTAGTTTATGGTATTATTTAAATATTTACACACATATAGGACGTTAAACCATGTGGAAATTTCTATCTGCTTCTAATGCCTTTTCTGTCTTACATGGCCATCTTGAATGTTCCTACATCTTACAACCACCTTATTTTACAGTATTCCATAATTTGAGACAATTCTTCTTTTATTACATTAATATCTTTATGATTTAAACAACCAGTCAGTTTATCCATTTCTATCATTTCCAAAAGTTTTAATAACCAGTCATCTATCTCAGGTATTTCCTGACATTTAATGTTGGACTATTGTCATTCTGGCTGCCGTTATTAGATACAGCATAACACACCAGTGTTTCCTTTCAATTTCCAGTGAAATTTTTATTTAACATGTTTAAAAGATATATTTCCGGCCTCATTTCAAATTTTATCTGCAGCATCTTTTCAATCAATATATGCATTTGTTTCCATGTTTTTAAACAAATTTTGGACAGCACCACCATACATGGAACCAAGTCCCTATAGCTGATGGGCATTTCCAACATAAATTGGAATCTTTCTTGTAAATCTATGGGTGGTTGGCAGCCGGTTGGCCATTCAAGCGAATGAGGCAGTAGGCAGGGAGGGTAGTCTGCCACTGCAACCACCTGGCAGCCCTTTCTTGATCCCACTGGATGGCAGGCAGTGGGGTGACTAGGGAGGAGGGCAGGTCAGTGACACAATGAAAGAGGAGAGGGCAGGGTAGGCCACCACCACCCCCAATACCCCCTTACAGGCACGCACACCAAGTGACATTAGTGCTAGGGTGGGGAAGGTACTCCCTCAAGCCTGTGACTTTTTCTGTGACTCTTACTGTATAAGAGCTGCTCTGGAGAATAAGAACTGGATCTCGTTTTTATCTGTTTAAAATCTTAAATCCAGATTTCTAATCCATGAATTTAAGTATTATTAAAACAGTACACATGTATACTAATCACTAGGGATATTCATGGTTTTCTCAGCAAGATTCCACTGTCCTATCTCTGACGTTATGGTTCTGCGTATATTGAGTGATGTGGGGCTAGGTATAGTTGCATATGTAAGATTAAATTTAATTTTCATTGCTCATTACTTTGGGATTGTGCACTTCCTCTGTTTGATTGCAGTCGTAATATATGCATGCACACAGTCCTTCAGGAAATCTTATTAAAATGAATTGATTTCAGTAGGAATGGAAGTAAAATATTCTTGATGGAATGTGTCTCACTATCCATCTTCTTTGACAAATTATTAGCAACAGGCATTCTGTTCCTATAATGTTTCTGAGATCAGCTGTTCATCTGAGGAGTAATATGAATAAGAGCTGACTCAGGATACTAACAGTTTACAATGCTGTCCTATTCATATCTATTCATAAGCAGGTCCCATTAAGTATAATGGGGTACTCCAAGGCTGTGGTCCCCAAACTGTGCTCTTTAAGGGATTTTGGTCTTCAGCCCCAGAATCCCAGACTATTGGCCAACATGGCTGAGGCTTCTAGGAGCTTACGTCCAAAATCTCTTACAGACACAGTTTTAGGACCACTGATCCAAGGTAACTGAGCCTCAGTCTGCAGTCCAAATATACTTCATACACTCAATAACTGTAAATGGAAATGCAAATTTTTCTTCTTGATTATTCATAACTACAGTATAGATTTTATCCCTTTCTAGTATGTTTATGTGTCCCCATGTACTTCTATGTATTTCTTTAAAAATGATGTTACAGAAAGTCTCATTTTCTAAGGCTTTAATCATAACCATACGGAGGCAGTAATCCTAGTGGGCACAGGAGGACTTACTTCTGAGTAAACTGGTATAGGATTATGCCTTTAATCTCTTTACAAGTTAGAGAAGTATCTAGGTCATACCTCACATTAGTATATCACAGATTCATGGATGCAAAGATACCCCTTGGGTTCATCTACACTGTAGAAATAATGCAGTTTGCTGCCACTTTAACCAGCATGGCTCAATCCTACAGAATTATGGGATTTGTAGTTTCGTGAGGCACCAGCACACATTGGCTAAAGACCTTTTAAAACTACAAATCCCAGGAGTTTGTTGGATTGAGCTAAGGCACTTAATGTGATGTCAAAGTGCATTATTTCTATTGTGTAGATGCACCCTCAGGTTTCTAAGAAATGAGCTCAATAGTATGCCACTATGATCCTATCTATATAAGACTATAATATCATAAGGTGAAATAGATAAAGTATTATTATTGAATATATCTTTACTAATCCTGAAGAATATTCAAGATATTATCCTGCATCAGAGGACCAATCAGCACAATTCAGAAATATTCTTTTCTGTGCTGGGGTCTGAAGTTTTCTCTGCTTGGCAATAGGACTTCACACACTGGGGTATTATCCAGATCATAAAAGATAATGGGAAACCTGTATGCACAGAAAAGTTGATGGAGGGATATACAGTTTAAGAAGAAACCTAACAGATATATTGTTTAAAAAAACCAAGGAAATACTTGAAACTGCAGGAGTATTAACATTGAGTTTGGGAGGGGGGGGTAAACAGCATTGAACCACAATTGGATGCATTTTTCTGTCAAAAATGTAAAAGTTAACAAATTCATAAAATGAAAAACAGTCAGTGTTTGAGATTTTGTGTTTGCCGTTGTATGTTCTTATGTGTTAATCCACTTTACTGGTATATATGAAGGAGAAGGAGTACACATGTCATTCTAGTGTACTATGGTGATATGGAAAATGTGCAGGTAAATGCACAGTAGTATTTAGAATGTGCAGATAAATGATAAAATTATATCAACATATCATAGGGGATTAATTGCATTGATATGCCTCGCTTTCTTGGTCTCTTTAACTTTTTCTATGTTATCCCCTGATGTATTACGTTTTTCTGAATACGAAAACAAGATTTTACCAGTATTACCACTATTAAGAGGGAAAAAATCTCAAGGTTTACAATGGTAAATGATCATACTGTGAGATAAAACACAGCTGGAGTATATGTAATGAGACAACTTTATTGTGTACCAAAATAATTGCATTGCTAACGTGGGGGGTGGGGAACAAGACAAGGATATTTATACCATCTTAATGAAGCCTTGCTTAAAATCCAGCTGTGAAAATGTGATTAATTCACACACCCTCTGGGCACAAGACGAAAGAGAAGATCCTGTGTTAAGTTTAATTTGCACATCCTCTGAACTTAACTGTGTTTCTTATCATATGCCTGTCAGTGTTAAATGTACAGTTTGTGCAAACATACAACCAAACCACAGTCTTCTGTATTGTACTAGTACAAGTGGCTGGGAAAACCATTTTCACCTATCAACTGCTCTTGAATGGTAGCATATGTTACCGGCATTGAGATATTCTGAAATTTTGTTGTGTGTAATTGACCCCAGATGGACCCTGCAATGCAGTCCACCATAACCCCCAAAGCAAGAGGACATGTCTGCATGACACCCAGGTGAGGTCAGACTAATGGGACCATAGGGGAACAATGTCCCGGGTCCCTGTAGGCTAAGCAAATAGTTTGGAAGTTGCAAATGGGACATTAACACCCTCAGAAGGATAAGTCTGATGGACTTAATCAAGTATCCATTCCCACCTTAAATACTGCCAGACTATTAGTTCACCCATAGATGTGGAATCACTTTGGCCCAGAGGCTAGCTTTGGCCTATAAAAGACACCCCCCCCCCCCGCAAAAATAAACCTTGCAAAGTATGTTAGTTTGGATTCCATGGGGACACTCTGTCTCTGTGAACCCTGACTAGCTCCGGTGCACTCGTTCATCGGAATGGCCATGTCCCACTTCACATCAACCAACTGAATCCTAAAGCAAGCCTTGCATTTGTGTAAGTATTGCCAGTAGTTCAGCCTCAAAACTTTTCCCAGCTAATTCCTGATTTTCTGAGCCTTGTATGAATGCAAGTGTTAGTGATTTGCTGTGTGATTTCCCCCCAATAAAGAAATATTTAATTATAAGAATTCTGCCTCTGCGCAATTCCTTTGGTCCACCTTTCTCTTGGTATACACTAAGGGAAACATTCTTTTGGGTTCTTGTAGTTGGCCCCAGTAAATATTTGAGCTAAATAAAATTCCCCTAGAAAGTCTTTTACCTACACATATAAGGAAAAATGATCATTCTGGAGATGTTCAAGAAAGACTCTATGCTTAGTGGAACCAAAAGCCAGTGAGAGACACTAGAGATGTTAGAAAGGACATATTCCCTGGTCTCTTTCCTGATACAGATAACAGATCCTGATAAAAGAAGTGTCTCGCTCTCCCGAACCTTGGCCGGAAGCCAGAGTGAAGTGGGTACAATCAATCAATTGTATCACAAAACATCTGAACTTGATACATTCAATTGATGTGGCCAAGAATGAAATTGGTCTATAAATATACAATCCCTTAGTCCCAGAGAACTGAATGGAAAAGATACAGGGAGATAATGGTCTGACAATTGCTTCTGTAAAGATCAGAATCCTTTAATCCTTTGTGCAATTATTGTGCTGATAATGACCAAGGACCTTATCGCACTTACAGTTTTCCCGTTCCGTTCATGTCTACAAGCCGGACAGATCAGGAAACGGGCTGACAACGAACGCTATCGCATTAAGTGTTGTCAACGTTATGCGATCGCAACAAGAACGATCGCTATCGCACTCCGCTTTTCAATAGAACGACCTGTTGTCGTTTGTGGACCTCACTGTGAATGGATTTCACCGCACAGCCGGGTCGCATCCCGATGACACCCCGAACATCCCCTGTCTTTGCGCATGCACAGTTCAGGAAAAAATTGGCGCGCGGTTTCGAAAGGGAGCTCTAGGAATATTGGGAAACTCGCTGTCCCTCTCTGCAAAAACGCGGAAGAGACATTGCAGCCGCCTCCTGTCACATTATGGGGTTGACAGTTTTAAGGAGATGTGTATAGAATTCGTAGGCAGGGAAGTTCTCTGACTGAGAAATCAATATACCACTCCTTAAAACGGTCAATCCCACAACAAAACACGAAATATTAATTCAAGGTACTTTATGTAATGGCACTACAGTATTGTAATCACTGATAAAAAAATCCACAACAGTAACGAAAGGAAATATTTATCTATTACGTGATGTCCCTCCATCTAGAACTGCTGTAAATGTCCTCGGAAAACTAGTGCATACAGTAGGACAAAATATAGCTATCAATGTTAAAAAAATTTTTTAAATGTTATAAGAACAAGGTAGATTTTCATCATAGCTTTGTTCTTTCATTTGTCCCTGAATTTATTGGATATTTCAGGCAAAGCTACCATTATGTTGCCATTATAGTCCACTATCGCCAGGGAATAAATGTAGGACAAAATGTAGAACAAACAGTAGGACAAATGCAGCACCAAACTAAAGCACAAAATGTTGGACATTTTAGGTCCTAAAGTCATGGCTTAATTTAGGTCTTCAGTTGTCTTGTTGCAGCGGGACAATTATTCAAAACCTAACATACCTACCCGAGATCGTTACCTGGTATCAAACACAGTTTCCTGTTTTTTTTTTCATATACAAACATGTCTACATGTTCTATAATTTTCACTGATGAAAGTCGTTAAAACATCTTGCAAGGGGACCAGGTATAGGAAAGATGTCATGATGGACCATCGTTACTGTAGGGACTGGACGGGGATGGAATTGGAACGCGTAGGATATCGCACATGGGGGATTTTCCGTTCTCATAACGTTTACTGGAGAGGGAGGACGGAAATAAATCGTTGGGGACATTTTACGCGAACAGAACGGGTACGCACTGTAAACGTGTCGGTAACGAGGCTATGCGATAAAATCCGTTCCGTTCCATTACCATACAGACCTCGGATCGTTTACAAACGCGTGTGCGATAAACTCCCAAGATTTTACCACCTTCTGCAACAAGCCATTCTTATCAGTCAAACCAGTGGGATAAGGTGTACATGTTGTAGGGTGGAATGTGGAAATGCTTTCATGTATTTGCATCTAGACATCTGATAGCCATCTGATATGATTGGAAATAAAGATGTTCAGAATATCTCTATTGTAGACACTGTGCCTAGCATGGAATTCAAGATGAAAAGAATCCAAGTCATTCATCACTATCCCACATACAGAGTACTGAACAAAATGACCACAACATGCTACTAAAATCCTGCAGAAATTGAGCCATCAAGCCATAGTCTGCTGGATGCAGTTGTGCAGAGACAATGGTGGCACAGTGGTTAAATGCCTGTACTGCAGCCACTCACTCAAAACCATAAAGTTGTGCGTTCAAGACCAGCAAAGGGCTCAAGCTCGACTCAGGCTTGCATCCTTCCAAGGTCGCTAAAATGAGTACTCGGAGTGTTGGGGGCAAATTAGCTTAGAGTTGTAAACCGCTTAGACACTGCTTAGGCGGTATGAAGCAGTATATAAATGAAGCTTGTTTGTTTGTTTGTTTGTTTCATCACCATCCATGTAATGAGAGCTGGCACTATCAATAAGCAGAGTGAAGTGGTTGCTTGTGTTGCAGCTTCTGGGAGGCAGCAACAGGTTGTTAAAGAAAACAGGTGAGTACTAAGCTGTGCCTTCTAAGCTTCTCTGCTGACTTCACTGGCCTATCGCCATCAGTGCTGAAGATCCACCTGCCAAATCCAGTTGGCTTTTTGCCATGGAATAGAAGGGGTGCGTGCATCTTTGCCCCATACAGCAATAAGTATGTGGATGACCCTGGCGGTAATTGCAAATTGCCCATCACTTGCCCCATTTGCTCACTATTCTTTGGTAAACAAGGGCACAAGTGAAAAAGGGCACACATGTTCTATTGCCTCAAGCCCTCAAATGAATTCCACACCCCAGAGATTCATCACCAAAATAATCATATTGAGAGAAAGAGGGATCCATGACAAGGAGGCCAGCACTGTGTAAGAATGTGCCAGTGATTTTAAAATTCCTATCTCCTCAGTGCTGATTATTTTCAAAGCTTGATCCAAATTCTCTTGATTTGTTGTTGTTGTGTGCCATCAAGTCATTTTTTTTTTTTTACTTATGGTGACTCTATCATGGGGTTTGCTTGGCAAGATTTATACAGAGAAGGTTTGCCACTGCCTTCCCCTGAGGCTGAGAGAGTATGACTTGCCCAAGGTCATCCAGTGGGTTTCATGAAACTGAAAATCGAACCCTGGTCTCCAGAGTCATAGTCCAAATGTTCTCTTGATGTACAATTTAAAATTAATGTTATTTATTTTAACAGCAGGTTCAGCTTTATGAATGTAACAGTTTGCATATTTTAAAATAAGGCACCCAGACTGACCTTTCAAGCTGATGTTTTAATTCTTCCCAATAAATGATTTCTTAATTAAGCAGTTGTGCCTTTGATCTCTAAATCCCAGTGCTCAACATGTTAAAAAGAAAGATTCTGCTAAGGCATACACTGTTAAATAGACAGCATCCTGCTAAGCAGCTTTGTTTGTGGGGGCTCGATCCATACTGGGATTGCCACTAATAGATCCTGAGCCTTCTCCAGTCTGTGACTTATGAAAACACAAAATAAGATCACTTTTGTTCTTCAGATTTTGTTTCTGCTTGTTTGCAAGAGTAGGTTGGTAGGAGGGCAATAAATAATAAATAAGTTCAGCATTGCTAAACAAAAGCCTAGAGAGATGAGTGTGCTGAAGTGTTTGTCATATGTTCCCCCAAAAGAACACTTACAAGTTCTCGTGTATTGCAAAATACATCACTGCAGACGCAGAGCTAAATGTACAGGAAATGAATGAAGACTCATTCACAGTGTTAGCTGTGTGTGCAATTGACTTCAGACCATCCAGAGGCAATTGTCTTAAAATGACTATTGTAGTCATTGAAAGAAAGAAGATTATATTACTTCCTTGCTATTTCTGTCTATAAAAACAGAACAGAGAAAGTGTGTGTATGTGTTTAATGTGTGCCATAGAAAAGCTGAGGGAGTCTGTATCCAGGGCTAGCAGACTGACCAGCACTTGGAAAAGGCACTTTTTGGGACCATGAGTTTCAGAATCACCCAGCCAGCTTGTGGGATTCTGGGATTTACAGGATCAAAAGTAAGCTTCCAAGAGCAAGAAGTAACTATGGGTTAAGGACAATAATCTTTACTTGAAACTCTACTCACTCGTTTCGCTGCTGCTCAATGAGGTGATCAGAAAGGCCAAATTAAGGCCTACTACTACTACTACTACTACTACTATGCCTAAATATCCCAAAGGCACCAGATACTGTCTGATCTTGGAAGCCAAGCAGGGTCAGCCCTGGTTAGTACTTGGGTGGGAGACCACCAAAAAATACCAGGTACTGCAGGCTGTATTTCAGAGGAAGGAACTGGCAAAACCACTTCCAAATGTCCCTTGCCGAAGAAAACCCTGTGAAATTCATGGGGTCACCATAAGTCAACAGGCAACTTGAAGGCACACACACGGAGTGTCACCAAATTTTGGTACAGTTATTTTATTTAACACATTTTATTAACCCATTTTATAGGGTTAGTATCTGCCAAACATGTACGTGAGCAGTCCCCCCCCCCCCCGTGAAAGTGTTCGGTATAAATTTTAAAACCACTGCCACCATTTTAAACATTAAGTAGACAAGGCAAACAAAACACAGAACCCACAAGTCTCTCCCTATCCCCGATGAATATTTTTACAGCCAGGGGATGTGTGTTTTCCTGTTGCCTTTGCTTCCATTACTAACATAAATAGCTCTTTATCAAGGCTCTTCCATATTACAGAGCTACTCTTAATTCCGAGTTTGTTTAAAAGTGGAAGTGGAAAGGGCTTTTTCCACTGAAGGACAGATAAATCTGATTCCCAGTCTTTCCTGGTCTTCTTATATTGCCCTAGACAAGATGAGAGGATGGGGATTATGATTCTCCAGGTGTTATGGCAATACCCATTTTCTGGAATTAGTCACCACTGAATTAGATGGGGATTCATATGCTCCAATTATTTTGATTTGGAAGGAGCACTCTCAATGAATCTTCTGTCACTGTCACCCTAGATTTTCATTTACTTGAAAAATGTCCCAGTTTCTCTCACCTCCTCCTACCCTTTGTCCTCAGCTTACTGTATATACTCATGTATTAATCTAGAAATTGTAATCAAAAAACTGTCCCAGACAACCTGAATGGACTTATCCATGTGTCAATGTGAATACTTTAACTCATTAAAAAAGGCACTGGTGAAAGGCAAGAATGTAATCTTTCTTGGAAGCACTGAACCCCCTCTACTCTTTCATCCATCCAGCCTTTTAAGGTGAGCACAAATAGTCAACAGAATACTTAAGCAAACGCCTTCTTCCGTACTGTCCATCCCTCACATTGAGGTCCTCAAGTAAGAACTTATTTCAGCCAAAAAAAACTAGAGTAACATCTGTCACTCAAAGGGCCTTCTCTACTGCTGCGTCGAAGTTGTGGAACGACCTGCCGAAAGAGGTCCGCCATATCTCCACTCTCTCAGACTTCAAAAAGGCTCTTAAGATGGATCTCTTCCGGCAGGCCTTCCCAACCTAGCTAACTCTAGCTTCCGTCCTTGTGTCTGTTTATGAATATGATCCCAGTTTCTGATGTATGTCTCTCTGCCCACCAAATTGTTTTTAATTTTAACCTAATGCTGTATTGCCTTTTATTATTTTTAAACTCTGATCAGTTAATTCTAGTTTTAATATTGGGGAGGGGGTTGGAAAGGGTCAATTTAGTTTTTTATTGTAATTTATTTTTACTGTTGTAACCCAACTGGATTCCTAGTGATTGGGCAGGCTATAAATAAAATTATTATTATTATTATTATTATTATTATTATTATTTCTAATGGAATTTTGTAAGTTCTTTGGCATCATTTTCCTTTCAGTGGTTCTCAACCTTCCTAATGCCACGACCCTTTAATACAGTTCCTCATGTTGTGGTGACCCCCAATCATAAAATTATTTTCTTCTTGTTTCCTATGACCATCAGAAACTTGTGTTTTCCAATGGTCTTAGGCAACCCCTGTGAAAGGGTCATTTGACCCCCAAAGGGGTCAGGGCCTAGAGGTTGAGAACCACTGCTTTAGAACCTTTCTTACATTCCCCTAGGTTTTACCCTTGATTTATCCATGGGTCATATTAAAATTCATGATTTTGGCCCCAAAACCTGCCCTCAATTTATACAGGAGGTCAACGTATACAGCGGACCCTTGTTATACACTGGTGTTTGGTTCTAAGATCCCCCGTGGATAACAAAATCCATGGATGCTCAAGTCCCATTAAATATAATGACATAGCAAAATGGTGTCCCTTATAAAAAGTGGAAAATCAAGGTTTGATATTTCAAATTTATACTTTTTTTGAACATTTTCAAACCATGGATGCTTGAATCCGTGCATTAAAAATCTGTGTATAAGAAAGGCCGACTGTAGTTGAAAGTGCAAAATTAGTTTGCACTCATTTCACTTGGGATGAGGAAGAGATGGCCACAAATGTGCTGGTTTTCTCTATGAAATGTTGGAGGATATGGGGAGTTAGATTTGAATGGGCATGCATAGGATTGTGATACTAGACAGTATACATTATAATTTGCCTAAAGTGGGGGTAGAAACAAGTTCCACCACCCCACTGGATGTTGTTGAACTGCAACTCCCACTGGCCCAAGGCAGCAAAGTTAGAGGTAGGGGTAGTGGCACTTGTAGTCCAACAATATTTGGAGACTAAAAGTTTCTTACCCTTTCAGAAAAGCACACCAATCATACGCTCGATACAGACGGAGCGAAAGCAATGTCCTCGGGGCCAAACCTAGGGCTGGGGAGGGCACAGCAACCGCATGCTCCCCAGCCCTAGTTCGTATGGACAGCACCATTTTGAAGGTGCACCATCCATACACAGTGCGGGATGATGGCGTCACATATGCACCGCCTCCACATGGACCAGCACATGCATGATGTCACTGCGCTGCTGGAGGGCACTTGCAGAAAGGAGCTCCGAAACAGAGCTCCTTTGGGGCACGTGCTTCGTTCCTGTGGCCCCTTTCTCCCATGGCTGTACCTGTTGGGGTGTCCAGGGGCATGCAGCCCCAAGGACACCCCTTTTCCAGGCTATGGGGAAGCGGCATTTTGGAAAAGTGCCAGATTGGGGCCATAGGGGCTGCTGGTGAGGCTGCCCTGGCCCCAATCCAGTGCAGAAAGGGGCGGCACATCTGTATCAGGCCTTAATCTGGCACAGTAGATTTAGAAATAATAGAAAGGTAAGTGAAAAAAGCTGCCTTTGAAAATGCGTTTGACCCACAGTTACTTTAATGGCCTTCCTAAGCTTTTTTATCCAGTTATAATTTGTGTTTATATGTGTATTAATGAGGCATATATAATTTTATGAGGCACTATAATTGCAGAGCCATTCTTTCTGCACAGGAGAGAGTGCAAATTATTGCTTTGCAATTAGTCTCATTGGCTTCAATTAATTTCTTCATCTGTGCAAGTATTAATCACATGAGAATATTTCTCAGTGCCCAATGAAACAGTGAAAAAAATTGGTTGTATAATGAAGGAATAGATATTCTACAAACAAAGCAGCAATACAGTATAATCACAATAATTCAGAGGTGAAACAAGATGAAGAGAAGGATTTGAAAGCTATAGGAAAGAGTAAGAAGCTTCAAAGGCATACTTACACAGTAGTAATGTTCTGGTGACCATCCTATAAACTCCAACATTTTACAGATGAAAACTTGAACATGCAACAGCAGAGTGTAGTCAAGATAGCAAAAGTTATTAATCAGGAAAAAACAAAATTCTGCCCCTTCATCTCCTCTCCCCCTAGTGAGTTGATAGAACACAAATTATTTCGTTTGCACCAATGGAAATAACCCAAAGATAAAAGGAGAAAGTGGGAAGACGAGTGAGAAACTGGGCCTTTAAGTCACCTACTTCACTGTAAGTGGACGGGGAGACCTCTTGCATCTTGAATAATATAACATGGAAAAAGTAAAAACTGCTGGTGTAATGGAGTTATGTCAGATTACTATCCCAGCAGGATTCCGTATGAGAGGCGCAGTACAGACCACCCAAAAACGGCGGTCTGCAGGCACCCATTTTAACTCTGGAGGGACGCTGCAGCCGCCAAACAGAGCAACGTCCCTCCAGAGTAACAAGAACCCGGTGTTTCCGGGTTCTTCTTGCAGTGCCCGGGTTACGTCGCGAGAGCACCACTGGCATACTCATGATGTAATGGATGCACAGCGACGTGTAGATGCTGCACCTCCCTTATGTAAAGATGGTGGTGCCTGTGTGGATGGGATGCCGCCATCAGGCCGCCACCCACATGTAGTAGGGCTCGAGCCCATGCGGTTGGTGTGCAGTCCCGAGCCTTGCTATCACCAGCAGGACACCACTTCCGGGCAGTGTGTAGCGGGCCAAAGTTAAGATCAAAAGTTCAAATTCAGAGTTACATTTGACTATTGAGAAAACAAAAATAATGATCACAGGTGATTTATATAACTTTAAAGTGACAATTAAGACATTGAAATAGTTCAAGATTTCCTAAGCAAAACTTTCTCAGAATATTGACTATTAAGAAAACAGAAATAATGACCATAGGTGATTTACATAACTTTCAAGTGGGAGAAGAAGGTGCTGAAATTGTTAAAGATTTCTTCTACCATGGCACAATGATCGATCAAATTGGAGGTTGTAGTGAAGAAATCAGAAGACGACTGTCTTGGAAGGACAGCTATTAAGGAACAGATAAGACCCCAAAGTGTAATGATATATCAATCAAAATCAGAGTAATCCATGCCATAGTATTTCTGATTTCTATGTATGAGTGTGAAATCTGGACAGTAGCTGACAAGAAGAAAACAACTTATTTGAAATGTGGTGCTGCAGGATAATTCTACATATTGTGGAGCACTAAAGAGAGAAATGAATGTTCTTCAGTGAATCATGTTGTCTCATGGCATGCTGAAAATACAGAAGTCTCAGTTATCATCTTGGCTTCTAGCAGGAGTTCAGGCTGGATTTGCTCTAAGACCTATTCATAGGCTTGCCATAAATGAAAGCTGATTTGATGGCAAATAGCAACAAACCATAAGAAGAATTATAGTCTTAACTTCAAAAGGAGAAAAGTGCAGAGTTTAGGGAAGTTACTTTTTGAACTGCAACTCCCAGTTGAAGTACAACTCCAGTTATAGTTCCTTCTCTAGGAATTTCTCTTTAAAAAAAACCCACAAAACAAACTATACACACTATACACAAACAAACAACAACAAAATCTATAACAAATTAGAAGAGAAAAAGATGACTTCCAACTATCTCTTCTGCCAGCACGTCATTTTTAATTCCACTCCTCTGTCTCTTATTTGTTAGTTACAAATCAACTATATATTGAGCTCACATTAGTTGATAAAACCAACAATCATCAAATCACCATTATTCTGTCTCAAAAACTCAGTCAACAATTTCCCATCTTTCCAAAACCACATAAACAAACTTTCCCTGATCAAAACGGATAAAAATGGAACATCACAGTCCCTTGTTCATTAATTTCAAAACTCTCCAAATTCTTTTAATATCACTTTCAACCCTCCTGCATTTTCTAATGGGTTTATCACCAAATCATCCACAAATGCCCTCAATTTCTATGATTCCTCTTTAATCTTTATAACTGTGATCTTGTTGTACTTTTCCTATAGCTCTTTTCAAAACTATTCTATTCAAGCACTAAAATAAACAGCAATGGAGACAACAGACACCCCTCTCCCTTTCCCTCCCCTCCCCGTATTCTACATGGGTTAGAAAACTCTCAAATCACTACCATTCGTGTACTTAGTGTTGAACAGATCAATCTTACCCATGTCACAAAATTGTCTCAAATTGCCATTTCTTCCAGAGCTGCTAAAAGAAAAGGCCAGGTCAAACTGTCAAAAGCCATCTCTGTATCCAGAAAAATAAACATAGCCTATTTCACTTTAAATATTTCCACATATTTAACTCATTTCTAACATTACCTCTCAGTTCTTCTCCAGGCAGAAATCCAACTTGGTCCTCGTGAATAAAACACCAAAGAATTGCCTTCAATCTATTGGCCAAAACAACCATGAACAACTTATGGTGCACCTTTCCCATCTGTGGGGGTTCAGTTCTGAGAGCCCTGAAGATGGGCTAAAACACAGGAGCTCAAGCCCATATTAGTCAGTGGGTGGTAACATGCACATGTCTGAGTTGGCACAGCTATGTGCATGCACCGCTACTGACCAATATGGAGTGGGGAGATCTGTGTGGGTTCCAATCCACAGCTAGCTAGCCTGCTGATATGGCAGGCCTACTCTAGTCATTATTTAGCGTAATATCATGTGGTTGCAGAGCTGCAGGTGTTATCAAAACAGTAACAATGCACCACTAGAATAATATCAGAAGAAGTCATTAGTCTGCAATGAAAGTACAGGCCATACATAAATCCACACCATTAAAAAAAACTTCACCAAAAGGAGAGAGTAGAGGCCATGTTAGTTTTTAACTGCATCTTCATAAATTTGCAAAGGTGATCCTTATGACAAAAACCCCTTAACTGTTTGCTCTTCTCTGGTTCTTACTGCACTGCACAAACTTTTAAATGTTTTTTTTCTTTGCTCACCTTTTAGTTAAAAATTTTAAAAAGTAAAGTACATAGCAAAGTTTTTAATGGTAAAAGAGAAAAAAATGCTTAAAGGGGAGGTAGTGTTATCTTCAGTCTTATTTGCTTTAAATTGTAAATTGTTACTCTGGGATCTTTTATCTAATCTATGTAGCTGTGGGTGGACTGGCAGCTGAATCATTTTTTCTAGTCCCAGTTGGGCTTCAATACATCAGTTTTTGAAGATGAGTTATAAAGCTGAGGTAAGGCAATCATTATAAGACTTGGCTCTCACAAGAGGGTTCCCATAATTTTGAAGAAAATTAATGAAAAGTGGAGGCAGAATACGCAGTAAGTTACACACCTCTATTGTTTTTCATATTAACTTGGTTTAGTTGTGAATGCCATTATGTGGGACTCTTTTGCCTGTGAAATGGAAGTACAAAAGAAAGCTTACACACTTCTCCAAAGGGATTTCTTTTTCATTTCCATTTGTTTAAGCTGGGGAACACCATTATCTTGCATACTATCTTGTGCTGCCTTCTTGTGAATCTTGCCCTAACCAGATTACCTACTCAGATGTCTCAACTTAAGCTATTATGACAACCTTTTAAAGCCACCTATGACACCACCAAGTAGAGACTGGAGCCGGGTGTGTTCACAGACCTTTAAACCTCTCATTTAATGAAAAAACATAAAATATGAGTGAACTACTGATGTGAGGAGAGTTGAAGACAAGGGCTACATCTACACTCCAGAATTAATGCAGTTTGCCACTGCTTTAACTGCCACGTCTCAATGCTATTGAATTTTGGGATTTGTAGTTTGGTGAGATGTTTAACCTTTTGTATCAGAGCACTCCAGAGTCACAACAAACTACAAAATCCATGATTTGCTAGGAAGGAGCCATGATAGTTAAAGTGGTGTCAAACTGCATTAATTCTGAAGTGTGGCAGCAGCCAAGGTTTCACTCACTGCACCCACTGCCATCCTTTTTGGAATTTGCATTTAAGAGGAGTGGTGATGTAAGTTTTAAAACAGAATGAATAAGTAATTTAAAGCGGAATTAGATTTTGTTCACAATTCGGCCATCCTGGCTGATTTGAGGAGTTAAAGTCCAAAAGTAACTTTTCTGAACTGTGCTTTGGACACAGGATGATAGAAAATGATTAAAATTAAAGTAGTTTGATACTGTTGTGAGTAGGATTATCTGACAAATTACAGTGTCTTGTCAGAGGAGCCTATGATCAAATTTTATGAAAGGTCAAAACCTCTGTAATCAATGCATATGATGAATCTGTACTGCAGGATGACTTGGAAAACTTTACTTTCATATTAGAAGATACAAATAATATTCAAGAAAGGTGGTAGAATATTCAAGCCAAGTAAAGACTCCATGATATATTCCAGGGACAGTTAAATGTCATGAGCAAACACTACAGAGAAACTATTAAAGGACATAGAAGAAAATAGAAAATGTGATGCAAAAGATAGCTTAGTTTTATTAATGTTAAACTCAAATAACATGATTACACCATAACGGGTTGTCAATTAATTTATTTGTTCTTAGTTCTATGTTTGCTCCTAAGAATGGGACAAACATGTGGAATGTTGACAGAACTCAAAAGGAATTTTTAGTGAATACTGACAATCATTGAGAAGTGTCCACAGTAACCAGTGGATAAAACTGAAAATAATCAATAAACGTAGATTCTGCTATAGTTTTTTTTTTTTTTTTGGGTTTTTCGGGCTATGTGGCCATGTTCTAGTAGCTTCTGCTGTTCACAGTAATACAGAATTGAGAACTTGAATGGAGAACCTGAATCCTGACCTGTACGTATTTAGTACAAGAGACTTTTACAACGTGACTATAATGGGGCCAGAATGATCCAAAGAATCTCCCAGAAGGGATAATTATCAATCAAGTCTCCCCTATCCCCCAAATACATAATGAGTTCTAAAACTACTTGGTGTTTCTGAAGCTGTAGTATGAGGGACCACTGTTCAAAACCCTCTGGGAGTATTTTGTGTCTGTTAACGTCTATGAAATCAACCTCAACTTATGGTGACTCCATGAATGAGAGAACTCCAAGTTACCTTATTCTCAGCAGCCCTGCTCAGGTCTTGCAGAGTCAAGGCTGTGGCTTCCTTGATTGAGTCTATCCATCTGGAATGTAGTCCTACTTCATTATACTTTATGAAGAATTATTGTCTTTTCTAGTGAATCATATCTTCTCATGATATGGCCAAAGTATAATAGCTTCAGTTTAGCCATCTTGGCTTCTAGGAAGAGTTCAGGCTTGATTTATCTAGGACCCATTTATTTGTCTTTTCTTAAGTCCATGGTATCCACAGAACTCTTCTCCTGCACCATATTTCAAATGAGTTGATTTTCTTCCTACCAGCTTTCTTCACTGTCCAGCTTTCACAACCAAACACAAAAATGGAAAATGCGCTGTCATGGACAATTCTAAATTTAGTATTAAATTCTATATCTTTAAACTTCAGGATCTTGTCTAGTTCCTTCATAGCTGCCCTTCCAGGTCCTAGTCTTTCTATTTCTTGACTACAGTCTCCATTCAGATTGATAACTGAGCCAAAGTATGGAAAATCTTGAACTATTTCAATGTCTTCCTTGCTGAGTGAATCATCTATGGTCATTGTTATTTTTCTTCTTCTTAATGTTCAACTATAAACTTGCCTTCACACTTACTTCCTTGACTTTCTTCAATAATAATTCCAAGTTTTCACTATTTTCTGCTAGCAGAATGATGCTATCTACATATCTGAAATTATTTACATTCTTCCTCTAATTTTCACCTCTCCTTCTTCCAAATCTAATCCTGCTTTACGTATGATACATTCATCATACAAATTAAACTGTTTGGCTGGTAAATATATGTCATCCAGCTTCAGATTTTCTTTTCACCTCTGAGTACATCAACATATCCTTGACTGACTCTCTTGCCAATTGCAACCATTCTGTTTCTCTGTATTCTGTCCTGATGGTTGCCTCTTGTCTCAAATGCTCCAGGACAATCAAATGTTGTGGCACACCCATTTATTGAAGACTGTTCCATAATTTTTCATGATCTACATAATCAAAGATTTCGCTATACTCATTAAAACAGAGGGTGATTTTCTTCCGAAATTCTTGGATGCGCTCCCTTAGTGACTATATTTTGCAATATGATCCCTAGAACCTCTTCTTTTCCTGAACCCAGCTTGGACATCTGGCATTTTTTGCTTCATATGTGGTAAAATTGTTGTTACAGAATTTTGGGCATCGCTTTGCTTGAGTTTGAGATGAATGCTATGGTCTTGTGGTTAATGCATTCCCTGGAGTACCTTTTCTTTGGTACTGGAATGTATATTGAGCATTTCCAATTTGTGGGCCATTCTTTTGTTTTCCATATTTGTTGACAGATTTTAGTTAGAACTAAATTAGATGTTGTCTCTGTAGCTTGGAGCAGCTCTATTGGTATGCCATCTGTTTTGGTGATTTCTTTCTCCCATATGCTCTGAGTGCAGCTTCCACTTCGCTTTCTAAAAAGCTTCATCTTCAAATGGTTCTTCCCTGAATGAATCTGTCATCCTTTCATCTTATTTAGTTCTTCAGTATATTGTTTCCATCATCTTTTAATTTGTACTTGGCCATGTAGTGTGTTTTCCTCCTGCTCACATATTGGTTTAAATTTCCCTTTGTTTTCTCAGATCTTGTTCTTCTCTTTTTTCCCCTCATCTTTTTTGTTATCATCTTCTATTTCTCTGTACTGTTATAGCAGTTCTCCTTGTCCCTGTGTCCAAGTAGGTGAACAGTTGCATCCATGGTTCTGACTCTTTTACTTTGGCTTCTCATCTGTCCTTAACTGCTTGAAAGGTTTTATCTGTTACAGTCAGCCCTTCTTATACACAGATTTTTTTATACACGGATTCAAGCATCCACGGTTTGAAAATAAAAAAATATATAAATTTCAAATATCAAACCTTGATTTTCCATGTTTTATAAGGGACACCATCTTGCTATGTCATTATATTTAATGGGACTTGAGCATACACAGATTTTGTTATGCACGGGGGATCTTGGAACCAAACCCCAGCATATAACAAGAGTCCACTGTACTTCTGAGGCTTCTCTACTTTTTGGATACAGATAGCATCTTTTGAGAGGCAGCATGGTGTAGTGGTTTGAGTGTTGGACTATGACTCTGGAGACAAGGCTTCAAATCACCACTTGGCCATGGAAACCACTGGATGACCTTAGGCAAGTGTCACCATTTCAGCCTCAAAGGCACTCCCTTCTATACAAATCTTGCAAAGAAAACCTTATGATAGGGTCACCATAAGTTGGAAATGACTTGACTGCACACAGTAAACAACAAGCATCTTTTAGCATTTCTTCCCGACAGTGTTCCTGGCTTCAGTCCAGACAGTTCTGGCTCTCAGTCGAATTACACTAAATATTGGAAATTTTGGGATTTTTTACATTGTCTTTAAATTCTTTGACTTTGCATTCTATCCTTTGCATTCTATCCTTTGACTGCTTTTCTCTCCTCACTACATCTCTCCTCACTATCAATGCCACCCCATTTCTTAGATTTTTATTTTCTGAGTAAATAGCATGTAATTATCTAACACAAAATATCTCATTCTTGTCCACTTTAGCTCACTCACCCCAAGTATTGCTATATTTATACATTCCATTTCTTGTTTTACTAAGGTCCAAAGCACACTGCAGAAATAATAGAGGTTGAGACCACTTTAACTGCCCAGGGAATTCTGTGAACTGTAGTTTTGTGAGACATTTAGCCTTCTCTGTCAGAGAGCTCTGGTGCCACAATAAACTACAATCCCCAGGATTCCCTAGCACTAAGACAGGGCAGTTAATCCAGAACCTGGATGAAGAATCTGAGGAAAAGGCTGAGGAAAGGATCCAGTCAAGTCTTCCAGACAGGGGACAACCTGCAGTTCTCCCTGCTGCAAAGCAGCCAGCCTTCCCTGCTAAACAGCTTCAGCCCGCGCATCCTGTGGAATTGCAGCCTCAGCCAGCAGGACAAGGGCAAGACTCACCTGCTGATGAGGAAGAGGACACAGCTGGGATCTTAAGTCCTCAATTGAGGAGGGACAAAAGGATCCAAAAAAAAGATAGAAGTAAGATGCTCAGCCAAGCTGCAGGCTAAGCAGCAAGCAAGCAAGCTCAGATTAGAACCAGCTGGTGTCAGGCTATTTAAGAGCTGAGTTTCCTTAAAGACTTGCTGGAAGTAACTTGTCTGTTTCCTGGCCAGCATGCCTGTTACCCGCATTCCTAATTCATACTTCCTGGTTTCTATGACCTTTGGACTGTGTTCTTGATTTCTGTTGCTTCCCTTGAGTCAGACTGCTTGGCCAACACCTTTCTCTTAATGGACTCGCATAAGCAAGAACGCTTTCTATCTGCTTGTGATTAACTGCCTCTGCCTGCATTATCAGTTGGAGTTTCCCTGCCAGCCAACATGCGGGTGTTTGGAACCAGGACAAGCAGTCTCAAAACTGAATTATTTCTGCTGTGTGTATTGGTCCTACAGTATATAATTGTGTATAAGTCTAAAAATTTATGCCCAAAAATTGACCCCAAAATCCCAGGTTGACTTATTTACAGTCAGTATGAAGCTTTTCATACCTGGCTGACTCATCGCTCAAATGTCCCTCAAAGGTGGTTGAAGCATGTGTGTCTGGAAGCCAGGCATGCTTCCTCAATCGTCATGGAAATGCCACTACCTCTTAGCATCCCTGAATTGTTCCAGGAGAGTGGATTTCCTATGAATGCAAACTTTGCGTTCATAGGAAATCTGCTCCCGTTGAGATGATTCAGGGATGTTAGAGGGAGCAATGTTTCCATGATGATTGAGGAAGTGCACCTGGCTTCCAGTCATGCATGCTTCCTCAACCTTTGAGGGATGTTTGAGCGATGATTCAGCCAGGTATGAAAAGCTTCGTTGATAATATGATAGCAGCTCTTTCAGATTTCCCAGTGTGGTCGAAGATAGTTTCTTTTTCTCTTGCACCAATCAGAAAGGGTCCTGAGTGATCAACTGCTTTTAAACAAACAGAGACCCTCTCCCACCTGTGCTGGCCCACTGAACCCCAAGTTGAAACAATCAACCTCAATTAGAATCTCTCTTGCTGTATGCACACATATACACACTAAAGGAGCCTCCAGGTTTTGCCCTCAATTTATCCATGGGTCATGGCAAAAATCCATTAATTTTGGCTCCAAAACCTGCCCTCAACTTATACATGAGGTCGACTTATAGTCAAGCATATACAGTATGTCTAGTTCCCCCAATTCATACTCCTTACATACCATGTTTCTATAAGATGTGTTGTGCAGCTTTGGACTGTCTTTTCACCTCTGAGCACGTTAACAGCTGGACATCCTTTTGGCTTGAGTCCAGTTGCATCATTAGCCATAGCGCTAGTTGTATTTGTTCTCTGCTGTATCCCAGTAGCTGGTTGAGTACTTTGTGAATGTCACCTTCTGGCACTATCTCTTGTTTTATTTTGGAGTGTCTCATAACAGGGTTTTCATGGTAAAAGGCATGCAAAAAAAAGTTTATCCTGCCTCCTTCTACACATTAGTTACAGTGCCACTGCTGTTGTCTCTGAGAGATCCTCTGTCAATGTCACCCCCAACTACAGCTGCTGTTGCCCATTATCTGTTTAGCACATTTAGTCTTTCTCCAGGAGGAAAGTCCATCTGACATATAATTCCCTTGTTGCAGTAGCTTCAGTGGTTACCAGCTCATTTTCAGGCAGGACTGAAGGCAAGTTGGATGGAGCCAAATACAGACATTTCTAAAAGAGAACCTGCTTCATTCAGCAAGGAACATGGGACTTAACTGGTGATCCATCTTCCAGAAGATCAATGCTCTAAACCAGTGATTCCCAAACTTTGGACCCCCAAGTGTTTTGGATTTCAACTCCCATAAGCTCTAACC
The DNA here is from genome assembly GCF_019175285.1 of Sceloporus undulatus. NCBI lineage: Eukaryota > Metazoa > Chordata > Lepidosauria > Squamata > Phrynosomatidae > Sceloporus > Sceloporus undulatus. The sequence goes on from NC_056522.1 coordinate 136,819,737, forward strand.
AGCTTGACCAGAAGCCAGGAATTCCAGGAGATTAAAAACAAGAAGTTGAATGTCTTAGAATGATCCAGTTTGAGTGGACCAGCTGAACACCTCATTTTGACTGAGAATCTGTGGACAGTTTCTCTCCAATATGACAGTGTCAGAGTAATTTTGCCAATAAGAACGGGCAAAAATGAAAGAATCCAGATATTCAAAGCTCATAGAGAATTGCCCAAGCAGATCCATAGCTGTAATTGCTGCTAGAGGTGCTTCTACCATTCTACCAAGTATGGACTCAAGGGGGTGAATACTTATGCAACCAGCTACTGCAGGTTTGTTTTTGCTTTTTTAACTTTGTGTAATAGTAAAAATACTTTAAAACTTCATATTGTTCAGTAACTTGTGTACACTAAATGGTAACAGTGGCAATTAAATCCCTTTCAGTTTTAACCTGTAATACAACAACATGTGGAAAAATTAAAGGGTTACCATTTATGACAGTATCTTCAGTACAAGATACTGAAGACTTCTGTGAGGAAATGTGAGCGTCTAAAGAAGCATTCTCTACTCCTCAGTTTTGGAGCAGCATCTTTTGCCAAAATTTCTTTTTTCTTCACTGAAACAGCAAAATACACTGGAAATTGAAGACAGTTTTCTTCTGTTCTAGGTATTTGCTGGACAAAGAATCAAGGCCTTGTATGTATGTGTGTGCCTTCAAGTCGCCTGTCAGCTTATGGTGACTAATGAATTTCATAGGGTTTTCTTAGGCAAGGAATGCTCAGAGGTGGTTTTGCCAGTTCCTCCCTCTAAAAAGTAGCCTACAATACCTAGTGTTAATTGGCAATCTCTCATCCAGGCAGACCCTGCTTAGCTTCCAAGATTAGATGGGATCTGGTGGCTTCACTGTCTCAGAACACCAAAAAGAACTAGCTTTCAGGGCAATTAAATCTTTTAGTTGCTTCATGTGCATGAGAAAGTAGAGGCTGATGAAACACCGTTTGTAAATCTTGGCATAAATGCATGTATTTATGCATCTCTCAAAATAACCCTGTTAATTCAGTTGAGTTGAAATTAAAAAGGTAATCACATTGTGTGAGATATATAAATGTTGTATACCGTACTTAGCTGCAAACATGAAATATTCACCACAACTGCATGAGACAATTTCATTTATGCCTAAACAAAGCATTTTTAAAAGAAAAATGAATGAAGCACTTATTTTTAAATTGGAAACAACTGCCTCTCTTGACCACACTGTAACTTAAAAAAGCCAGGAATGTGTATTTGTCAATTGGGGTGCTGATTTAAACCTGCATGAATAAATGATTACATTTCCCTTTGAATAATTCATGCTATTTGCAATGAACACATACTTTTGAATTTTCACCAGACTTTTGGAGTGCCTTCCTATTAAGGGGCTGGAGCCATAGAAAGGTGTGACTAGTTTCACCCATGCCTTGCCAAAGGAGCTTTGGGGGTATATGCCTTCAAGACCAGTCCTTACTTGGAGGTTACCTGGCAACACTCTTTTGAACTTTAAGGACATTTTAAAGCAGGTTGTGGTATGTTTCAAGATATGCTACCCAGAGACAGGAGGAAAAATACTCTCAGAATTCCCAGGCCAGCATGGCCAGTATATAGGATTTCAGGAGCTGTTGTCTGAATACTAATACTAGTACCAACAACAACCAAAACCTGTTTTAGCCATCAAATTGCCTTCAACTTATGATGACCCTATGAATGAGAGATTTCCAAGAGCCCCTTGGAGTCTATCCACCTTTAACGTGGTCTTCCTCTTTTTCTACTGCCTTCCGCTTTGCCAAGCATTATTGTCTTTTCCCATGAGTCATAATGTCTCCTAGTTATGTTAAAAGCAGAACAGCTTCAGTTTTGTCACCTTGGTTTCTAAAAAGAGTTTAGGCCTGATTTGCTATAACACCAATTTTTGGCAGCCCACCATAACTGTAGCCCTCTCCTCCAGTACCATATTTGAAATACATAGACTTTTCTTCCTTGCTTCACTATCCAGATTTCACAACCATATATAGAAATCAGAAATACTAGGGCATAACTACTGCTACTCAAAAATTCCTGCTGGGTTAGCAGTCCCTGTTAAAGCGGGTTCTTTCAGTCCAGAAAAGGTATCTATCTAAAATCCCTGGGCCACTACACCACTGAATCATTTATATAACTTGATGAGATACAGGTGTCTGAATTTATTTTTCTGTTCTCTCCCTATAGTCTCCCCTTGTTCTTTGTATTGTGTCTATTAAGCCATATGCTTCTAATTGTAGACTGATTTTTTTCTCTTTGCAAAAACTTTGATTTTTTAAAAAAAAAACCCAATGTTGTGCCTAGAAAAGTGTAGCTATTTTAAATGAAAGAATAATTAATAATTCCACAGGTGTGGGAGAGGAATTAAGCATGCATTTGATTATTCCATTGAAATCTTTGGAAGTCTAAGCATGCATAACTTTGAACAGGATATTCCCCTTGTATTTTTGGAATATAGTTGCAAAATGAGCTTTTGTTATAAGTCTGATTGCTTTGTATAAAAAGGAGTAAGTCTCAACTGCAGAACTCCCTACAAAAGGGAGTTAAGGGGGACCCTTCCCTTTTATTCTTCCGGGGGGGGGGGGGGAAACAGTGATATTCTGTATGACATTTAACTGTTTCAAAACTGGCTTCTAGGATTGTTTTGGATGGTTTTTAAAGATAAATTCAGTTTTAACTATGGTTGTTGAGGGACAAATATGTTGCCTAAGGCATGGGTGGGTGGGTGGATGACCTTATGAATGGTGGAGTGAGTTATGGTATGTGGTTTGTGCAGGCTGCCTTTCCCCTGGACTGATGATAATTAAAAGTGAACTTGTTACCTCATCGCCATACCCACACATTTTGCATTTCCATGGGGATTCCTACAGTCTGACTATAAAGGTCAGGGAACTGTCTGATTAAAAATAATAATTGTAAGCCGCCCTGAGAGCCATTAGGGCTGAAGGGCAGGATATAAATACCTAAATAAATAAATAAATAAAGGTCCTTCCTGGGCATTGGTTCACTCCATGCATCTGAGGATGTAGACCTAATCTATGAAAGATTATGCTACAACATTTCTCACTCAGTCTCAAAGGTTCTACAAGATCCTTTGCATCATGAACAGATAGTATTTAACAGTTATATTAATATGATAGTTCCAGATGAGTGTTGGTGTTGTGAGATGAGAGGGTTGATATAAAAGGATTCCATTGCAGTACCCCACTCACTGCTTGGAGCCAGCATTGGAATCATTTTAGTGCTAAATCAAAACTTTAGTGCCAAGTCAAAACTTGGCTTTTTATTAAAGCCTTTGGGCCTAATTGATTTCATCCAGGCTGTCCATGTGCTGTGGTTAAACTATTTTAAATTGCTTTTACCAGTTTTACATTGTCTGTTTTTTAATTGATAAGCTAGGGCCCAAAACAAGTGGGACAAATGATGTAGTTTCCTGCCGTGTTCATCATAGTGTTTGGATGATGCGTGTGCTGAATGCGGCAGGAAACTCCCCAGACCCATATCATCAGCAAAGAACAGGGCCAAAATGGAGCAGTAAAATACTGCTTCTTTTGCCAGCACAGTTCAAAACCATGGTGAATGCTCAGATATGGTTGCCTGGTTGCCAAGGCCCTGGTATAAATTGTGCTGGCACAACTGCAGACCACTTTTTTTGGACTGTTTGTATTGGGCCTAAATTATGTAGTTAAAAACTTTTTAAAGTATTGTTGCTATTTATTGTTATTAATTGATTTGGGGGTGGGGACGCAGCCCTGAGATGTTCAGTATCGGGTGGGATATAAATTAATAAACAAACAAATAAGAAGGACCTTTATCTATATATTGTGTCTTTCCCCTCTAAGTGATTCATTTCTTCAGACAGTTAAATGTCACTAGTCAAACCATTGAATAGAATTGCATGCTTCTTTAGATCTCTTGCCTCTGTTTATTACTACTACTAATAATAATAATAGTGGAATAAGTATCTCATTAAATGTGGTTGCGTAGTAACAAGATTAGTTATTGAGCTAACTTGGAAATGTCAAAATATCTGGTCCATTTTGCAACAGAAAGACATATTATGATCTCTATGCACTTCTTAAGAAATGAAGACAGTTGTAATGACAACTTTTATGTAATATGGTGCCCATTTCTTTTGTATGCATGCAACAGTGCAGACCAGCTTCGTATTTCAATCTCTCATGCTGATCTCTGGAAAGACATGGCACATTAAATAACCAGGTTTTGAAAGAGCTTGTAAAATTTTTGTTACCTGTTATTTGATTCTTTTTCTCCCTCCCTTTGTTGTAATCTTGTACTGAAAATTCTAAGAAACAGAAAAAAAAGTTTCACATCTTATTTACTTGTTACCTTATTGTTATGTTGCACAACTAGAGTTAGTACTGATGGCTTGTATGGAAGTATGGCAGTGAATCCATACCAGGCTTTTGGTTTGATATTTAAAGGAAAGATTTAAGATGCTAAACCCTATCCCCAAATAGGTACCTTAGGCAGAGTACAGACTGCAGAAAAGGGGTGATCCACAGCCGCCCCTTTCTTGCTGGGTTGCAGGCAGGGCAGCCTCACCGGCAGCCCCTGCAGCTCCAACCCAGCACTTTTACAGGCTGTGAGGAAGCAGCAAATCGCCACTTCACCATGGCCCGAAAAGTGGTGTCCATAGCGCTTCATGCCCCATGGACACCCCGACAGGTGCAGCCAGAGGAGAAAGGGGTCACTCAGCCCTTTTCTCCCTGGCTTCGTTCCCACGGCAATCTAGTTGCCACAGGAACAAGGCGCCCTCCCAGAAGGAGCTCTGTTTCGGAGCTCCTTCTCGCGCCACAAATAGGGCGCCCTAAGTGCCCTCCAGCGGTGCGATGCCGTAATGCGCACGCTGGTCCATTTTGACACGTGTAACGGCATCATTGTGTGCTGTGTATGGATGGCACCATGCCAAGATGGCGCCCTCCATACGTAGTAGGGCTGGGGAGCATGCAGTTGCTGCGTGCTCCCCAGCTCTACTTTTGGCCTCAGCACGGTGCTTTCACACCATCTGTACTGGGCCTTAGGTAACTTTTTAAAGGTTAGGTCTAAAACCCAAAACATATTCACTACTTCACTGGTGTGGGAGACATCAGTTGCCACTGAGAGTTAGATGAAGAAAAAGGAAAATAATACTCTTTTCACAGGCCAGAGTCTTTCCCTCAAACCAGACCTTCCCCTATTAATGTAGTGCTTTGAATATCTGACAGATGTGGTCTGTAATTTTCATGGAATTAAATAATGTTTGAGGGAAAGAATGCTTGAGACACGAACAAAATCTAGAGTTTGTACACAGCTTGAAACAATTCCATCCATAAACATTCAGTTGTAGTGGCCTACCAAACAGCTGGAGGGAGAGTTTATGTGTTACCTATTCTCTGGGGTGTAATTCAGTGATGTCCCTGTGAAATATCAGTGACCCACCTCATCAATTGTTGACGTTAGATGCATGGGGTGGAAGGGGGGCATTTCTCCTTAAAGCAGCAGGCAAAATATATATATTTTATTTCCCTGACAGTCAGGTTGGCTTTTATGAGTTTCAAGGCAGCTCCATGCTTTTATGAGTAATCAAAAACACACCCCTGTTGCACATCTCATTTTGTGTATTGCTAAGAAAATTGGAAGAAAATTGACATCCAAAGCTATAATGAAGGTGTATAGCTAAAATTAAAATAATCATAGTCTAGTTTAATCACTGCCTTAGTTCAAAATTTTGATTTCAACTATTATAGGGCTGTAGTTGTAGTGGATCCCCATGTTAAATGTGCATTGAATGAATTCCATTTTGCCATTAGAGCTTGAAAAGATGTGGGGGTATAAGTGGTACTACTTATGCCAAGAAACAAACAAATAAGCATCATCAACTCACTGATCCAAAACCTTGTGGAGTATGCTTTATGTCTGAGGATGGCCAATGCCATGGGATTCAAGTCAGCTTGCAGGATAAAAAGAAGAGTTTTGAAAGTTTATAAGTGTTAAGTTTTCATGAGTGGCTTCCAGAAGTTAAATAGGCATTGTGCTATTGTCAGTAGTCGGCCCTCCAAATTCCCAGAGTCTGCCTTGATGGACTGAACTATCCACATATTGAAAATACCGCACACCAAAAAATCCAAAAAGCAAACCTTGATTTGCCATTTTACTGTATATAAGAGACAATGCCATTTTACTATTCCATTGTATATAATGGGACTTAAGCATCCACAGATTTTGGTAGACACAGGAGGGCCTGGAACCAAACCACAGTGGACATGAAGGGCCCACACCAGTAGTCATTTTATGCTCTGTTAGTCTGTACTTGGGTGGTATTGGCTGCCAGTTGGGAACTGTTTATAATGGATAATGTATACACTCCGTGTGGCTATTCCAGTGAACAGTCATATAGAGGTTTTAGGTTGACCCTCCCCGCCGACTTCAATGGCCATCCAGCTCCAAAGTTGTGGTGAAGCTGCAGCTACAGCTTAGGCTATAATATCCATACTGCCTAAACAATTTCTCTGTTACATGCATTGCCATAAATCAGGAGTGGGAAAATGTAGAACATTAGGTAGCTACACCAATCCCTAGAAGACCTTAGAGACCTGTACCCCAAAACAGACTCCCCCACAAAATAAGTCTCTCAAACACCATTTAAGGAGCATGGGTACATGTTTGCTATTATTATTATTATTATTATTATTATTATTATTATTATTATTATTATTTTCTTATATCCCGCCTTTCTCCCAACTTAGGGACTCAAGGCGGCGAACAATATGTATAAAACAATACAATTTAAACAGTATAAGAATATTAAGATATATAAATATAATTTTTTTAAAAAATAATTAATTCAAGGAGTTAAAACAGTTATAAGTTAAAATATAATATGTTAGAATAAAAACCATTAAAATTTGTAACATACACAACATTAAAAACCTAGCCCTTCTCAGTTCGCAAAGGCCTGCCGGCACAAGAATGTCTTTAGTTGCTGCCAGAAGGACAGCAGGGATGGAGCCATCCTGGCTTCTCTAGGGAGGGAGTTTCAAAGTTTGTCACTAGTCTCCCACTACTTGTTTCAAAAAAAGACCTCTCCTGGGCTTAAATTGGTCTAAGGGGAGCATAAAAATGCCCTACACACCTCCTAGAGGGGGCAATGGAAACAGCCCTGGGGATGGGCAGCACATTGTCCACCATTCCCTAAACATGTGGAAGTTCTATCCCTTTAGGATCTGAGTGAACATGGAAAAAACTCGGCATGGTATCTTAAACTGAAATTAATTGTTAATTGAGTTCAGATACTCATACAGCGATTTGCAAAGATGTTGGCTGAGATCCTACCTCAAGCTTGTAAGGAACATGTATGATATGGTGGTTACTCTATATCACTGTTTTTATGAATATCGGCATTGTGCAACTGGTTGTGTACCTGCCATTGTTTTTCCTTACTATCCTGTTGTGCAACAGAAAAAGTGAAATGGCTGTCTCCATAGTCTCACTGAACCAAGTTGTACTTTGAAGGCATCGACAAATAGATCATCACTTGCTGAGAATGTGTATGTGCCATGGTTACACTTGCAGAACTCGCTGACTCATCAATGAAATGAAAACATCTGTTACACAATGTTTGAAAAAGTACAACATGTGTAAGGCAACATCTATGTGCTATGATATCAATAGCATTCCAGCCAGTTTTCCGAATCTTGAGTGCACTGCAATCTGCTCAAAAGTTATTGTTTTGCATTGCAAGTGTACCATTTGAAAATGTGTACCTTTCCCCCATTTTGTGAAAATTGTCTCTTTAGTCAGTGGATATAGGGTCTCCCTATCATATTTTATACTGTAATATTCTCTCTCTATCTCTCTCTTATTCACAGATGCCTTTTACGAGTCCAGTATTTATATAGTAGGAAGAAATAATCTCTTTTATTCTGAACCAATCCACAACTTGCCAGATCCCTTCAGATCTCATTATACAGTCTCTCCCACAAACTTGTGATCCATAGTTTTTATGCCATCTAGTGGTCAAAACAGAGGAAATCATGATGAGTGACTATTTTAATTCCCCTTCCTCACAACCAATGATAAGGATTTATTATTCAGATTTTTGTCATTGCTTATTCCGAAGGTCCAGTTGGATTACAATACAGGCTTTCGGTTCTCATGTGAATCTGGCAAGGTAGGTGAAGCAATTATTTGATTTTTTTTTTCCGGCCAGGGAGAGTCATACCTAAGAAGATTTATGAACTTGGTTCTTTCTCACATACAAACAAAATACCTAATGCCAGTCATTTTCCAGCGATCAGCAACCACCACCAACACAACAGCAACATGGTTGGCTTTGTTTGTCCAGAGCTACAGCACCAATCCAAAGCCTTTTATTTACATTGACCAATGTTCTAAATTACCTATGTATGCATACCTAAGTAGCATCTCTTGGCCCCCATGCCACCCCAGCTTACTTTACTAGGTAGAAGCTACACCAAGCGATGGAGGTCTGTTCAGCTAATGATTGAGACACAGAAGGATGGCATTCCCACTGTCTAGTGAACAAATCTGCAACAAGGAATTGAGACAGGGCCCTGATCCGCTGCTTTGCAGGCTGTGGGGAAGCAGCAAAAGGCCGCTTCCCCGCAGCCTGGAAAGGGGTGTCCTTGGGGCTTCAAGCCCCAAGGACACCCCGCGGCGGCGGGGAGGAGGAGAAAGGGGCCACTTGGCCCCTTTCTCCCTTGCGTTGCTGGGTGCAGCCGTCTGAAGGCTGCGCCCTGCAATGCAAACCAGCGACGCAAACCAGGAAGGAGCTCAGAAACGGAGCTCCTTCCTGCTCCGCGCAAAGGGTGCATTAAGCGCCCTCGCCCGAAGCGATGGCGTCACGTCCGCGCCACCTCGTTTGGAGGCGGTGCGTTTGTCACGCCATCATGGCAGCGGCCGTGTGGAACGGCCGCCGCCATTTTGTGTGCATGGAGCGCGTGCTAGGGTTAGGTGGTGCGGAAGCACCGCCCCTTCCTTACCCTAGTATGCGCTCCACGCGTACTTTAATGGCGGTGTGTAACCCGCCTTAGCCTTGTTTGCAGGGCTAGGAATAGAGTGACAACATCATCTTCCTGCACTCTGATCACCAACTGAACTGACTTCCATCTATCTCTTGGTGCAGCTGCTACCTGGTAAAGTAGGTTTGAGACGACATTTATGATTATGTCACAACCCTGTAATGTTAGTGAATAGGGAGTAGTGACAGATATGCCAGCCACCATTTCAGCTGTATAACAGTCTTAAGGGATACACTAGTATGATTATTTCCAAATGAGAGTCTGAGGCTTTGAGATTTCCCTAGGGCCCCTTGACTAGCATCCTACATTGGGAATAGGGATGTAAATCTTCATTATTACTATTACTTGCATTCTTGCAGGCGCTCCTTGCAGGAGAGAACAAAGTATTTCAAAAGCTTCTCTTTGCTAGGTGAGATTATGAGAGATTTTGCACATTTTAAAAATCATCTTTCACATCTGTGTGTTTTTGTGAAAATTTCATTTGAGCAAAAACATTGTAAAGCAATGCTTTTTTTCCTCAAATTTTTGCCAGAAAAGTCCCAAAATATGAAAACTCTTCCTGTGGTTCACCATTTTTTATAACAGTGTATCTCAAGATGTTGAGGATGAGAAAATGTGTTACATCCCTAATTAAGACTTGAGACCAGAAACCAGAAAATAATTGATTAACAGGTACAACTTTCATCTTGAACATATTCATGATAATTCTTTTCACTGCACAAATTTGAATGGGTTGCTGTTGCTTGAACGGTATCCTCCAAAGAGCGATAAAAGTGCTACTTGTTAGCCTGTTGGCTGCAGAGATGAGCATATTTAGATTAATGTTTTTACCAGAAAAGGTCGGAGACCTAGTTTGTATTATTTTTCTCTTAGCATTTAATAATATCTTATATGAGATAATCGTTGCACTTCTGCAATACATAAAGAAAGTTTGCAAATTCACTGGAACTGTTATGATATGAAATGTCTATTCCATTGTAACCATATTTTTCTGTGGTGAGTGTGCATGTGTAACTTCAAATCAGATTATTTGTTGAATATGAGCCATGTCATCCAACTGATGTTTGTCACTGAATTACAGCCTTCCTACCTTTTCCTGTCCCCAGAGTTGAGACTAGATGAATCATTCTGATGATTCACAGCTCATTATTTGGACACTATCCCATGGTAGAAACCAAAATATATTAATGTAAGCAGGTGAAGTTCTCATCAACATGCACTGAAATCTGAGCACTCATTTCATTGAGAGTGGATGCATTTCTAGCATTCAGTAAACTTTGCAACAAAACCATTAATGTTATGACTCTATGATTTTAAGAGAAACAGTTTTGACAATGCTTGCCTCTTTGCTCAAGATTTTGAAGGGGGAAAAACAACATCATTTCATTTCTGAATCATAAACATATAAGACAAGTGGCCCATACAGAATACATTAGATCTTGGGGGAAATTGTCAGCAAGAGGCAGGATTAACTCCCTAAGCCACCTTGAACTAGAACTCCAGGAGACCAGAGTTTGAATCCCCATTCAGCTTTGGAAGCCCACTGGTGACTAGAAGTCTATACATAGGCTCCTTTTAACAGAGATTCTGCTGAACAGACATGTGGAGCAGATGCAGTATGTATGGAAGACCACTCTGCAGGGCTTGGGAAAGACACTTTCTTTGAACTGTAACTTCCAGAACCCCTCAACCCAGTCAGCAAAGTCATTGGTCATGATGCCTAGAGCGTTCTAAGAGTTCTGGTCCAAAAAGGTACTTTTTACAATTATGTCCATCTGTAGTTGGACTGGCTTTGGAGAAATATGTGTCACACTCATGATTCATATCAAGGCCACTCTTTATGTTTAGATAGTTGGGGCCACAGTCTAAACATTGGTATGCTTCTAATGGCTTCTGTATTGTAACCCTGTGGGATTTTTTTAATTTTTAATATTATTATTATTGTTATTATTATTATTATTATTATTATTATTGGTCTAAATGTTGATTGCTGGACCACATTAACCCTTTTTCAGACCTTCAACATGCGGTCAATAAAGAGGCATACTGTAGAAGAGGAATGGGATCAAAGTAGCAGGATTCACCTCTCACATTTGCACATTTGTATGAAGGCTGGGAAAGTGTCTTCTTTGGAGGTGTTCTCTGTCCTTTCCACTCTGGAAATACATCTGCCTCAGGCAGAAGAATCCAGTTAGATTTTGTTTGGGTGGAATTCCATCCCACTCCTGCTAAACACATTGCCTTTACAACTTGCTCTGTCTACATCCTATCATTCATTCAGAGAAGAGACTCCCTGTTGATGGAAAACTGGATCATGGGACTCTTAATAAGAAACTTATTAAGGCAGCCAAAGTGAAGATATTTTTAAAACCTAGTCTTCTAAATTATACACATGCAGCTGTGGTATCTATTTTTGCATAATAGAGACCTTTGAGATAGCAATCAAAGAACAATTTACAATGGCTATTTATATAAAAAAAGTTACTTTTCCCTCATGCAACCATGACTTGTTGCTTTCAAAAGACTACAGTATTTGAAGAACAGGAGTTTTGATTTTTGGGAGTGTGCAACCAAATGTTAAACATTAATTGTGATATTAAAGCAATTACTGGAATGTTGCATGAAACATTGTTGTTGCTGTTTTACCATAAGTGAAGGGCAGTGGAGATATTCTAGTACTGTAGGATGTGTACTGATGCTTGGTTGTTCTGGAAATCCCAAATATTTAATGAACAGGATCTCAGTGAAATGACTGCACAAAATACTTCTTTCCAAGATAGTTATGCAAAAAGGGTTTTCCCCCCAAACTTTCCTAATCTCAGTACATAAATTCCAGCAGTTCTGTGCTTAAAACAGTAGTTTTGTGTGTTCTTCCTCATTAATGACTTTTGTTCTCTTATTACCTGCCCACACCCTCTTGACCACACTCTGATGTTGCTCATCCACATGTCTCAGTTGTCATCTATAAGATGGTGGAACATCTGTAAGTGAGGACACCTCATGAGACCTGACCCATTTCTAACTGTGTCTGCCTGTTGTTGCTTTCAAAAGGAGCTTTATTGTATGTAACTGTTTCTTGTAATTGCTGTTAACTCTCTTGAGTGATATGTCATCACAAAAAATGTGGAATATAAGTTTAGGTATAAATAAGAACATTTCTTCAAATGTCAGCTCATGGCTGGCCATCTGGCAGAGTGGGGTAGCTGCCTAAGGAGGCTTATGTTTGGTGTAAGGTTTTTTGGTTTTGGGGGGGTTTTAAGGACCAGAATCCCCCAGTCAGCATTGGAGTTGTGGGAGTTGTGATCCCCCCAAAAGCATGGAAGAGTGGACAGGAAAAATAACTTTTCAAATCTCTACTAACATGAACAGCTTACATGAAAACTGTTCATGTGATTACATCTTGAAATATTGGTTCTATAACAAGAAGATTTGGACTGATCTGGTACCAAAATATCTGTAAATTTTCTCTGAGGCTGAACGAATTGTGGTGACTCCTTCATGGCACTCTTTATAGGTCCTCCTTTTGAAATAATCACTTGTGCTGGCTGCATCTGGGAATGTCCAATGGAAATATCCAACTGAAGTTACACAGGTTTATGAAGATTGCCATTTTAACATATATTGATGAAGACATGCATTGTATCTTCATTATTTATGGGTTTTCCAGTCAGATATTTCTCCCAGTCTATTTAAGTATTTTATTATTTGAATGTATTTTGTAGCACATCAATTTTTCTGTGAATATTTAGATACATAATCATGGTTTACAACACTTTATTGTTAATATTGGATGCATTTCATAAAATGTAGTTTGACACTTAAATACAGTTTAACTGCTTAGTGAGTAGCCCTGTTCATTTTTCTTGTTAGTTTGTTTTGAGATGGGTTCTGGGGAACAGAGGGGTAAGAAAGTACAACAGACACACCTTCCCATGCTCTGTCCATTTGGAGCTGACATTTCAACAGCCATGATGTTTGCTTGTTGCTGGGAGATGTAGTTGGCCATCCAGCTGTCTCACGTCTCATCAGGGCATTATTGACAGTGCTACTGGGAGCCAGTAGAGAGGCACCTAGAACAAGCTGCACACTTCAGCAGCCCTCATGCTTTTGCATACTTTGCCCTGTTTATGTTACTCATCCAGTTGGTAGTCATCACTTGATCCTCTACTCCAGCATTTGCTTGGATTGGTCAATGAGCAGATGTCAAGCAGAGCAGTGAGGGTGCTGAAAAAAGATAGAGCTATGGAAGTCAAGCAGCCTGTTCTGAGTCCTAAGGGGAAAAGTAATTGCCAGCCTCTCCATCCCCTCAGGCAGCTCAGCCCTGATGACAGGTACAAACCTGTAGTCTGAAATGGGGTCCTCATCCTCGTCATAGTACATAACACCCATGGATGCTCAAGTCCCATTTTATACAATGGCATAGTAAAATGGAATCCCTTTTATTAAATATCAAGAATGAAGATTTGCCTTTTTGGATTTTTCTTAAAAAAAATCTTTTCAAGCCATGCATGCTGGAATACATGGATGCAAAATCCATGGATATGGAGGACTGAATGTACAAAGATTTTTTTTTTCCGTTTTGATGCCAGTTAAAAAAATATATCACACTGCAAAGTTCACCATAAAGTCTTTATCATTTTCATTACAGACTAATGAATAGTCCCTTGGCTTTATATATTAAAACAAAACAAAACAAACTGAAATGTAGCAGAGATTGAGAGTGATTGGAACTCTCTCTCTCTCTCTCTCTCTCTCTCTCTCTGTGTGTGTGTGTGTGTGTGTGTGTGTGTGTGTGTGTGTATTAGAAGAAGTTTAACATTCCTATGGACGGTGTGAAAGGGGAAAGACTGGTATAGATTCTCTTCTGGGGAAAAAGCTGAAAGGTGATTTTGGTAAGAAAAAATGTGGGAAAGACTTAAGGACTCATTCCACCACACTATAGCACTGATTGCTGTCACCAATGAGATGTTAGAATTTTATAAGGCTGGAGGATTCTTAATATGTCTCATGAGATCATACAGCTCACCTTTAAAGTTGTGAGTTGTGGTTTACAGATGGTTGTGTGTCCATCCAGGGTACGCACAGATAAGGCTTTTAGGATGTAACCTCTCTATCTCCTTTGTAATCCTTTCTTCCTTCTTTTCTTCTTCCCCACAGAAAATGTTCACAGAGGGAAAGAAAGAAAATAGCTTCCCAGTGTCTTTGACTCAATAATGCTGGGACCCATCCTTCTGAATGCACTCTCTAAAGGTGGATTGAACAGAAAGCTGGCATCCTGTTCATGTCTTATGCATCAGTACTGTATCCTTATCTATGAAGTTTTACTTTTTTGGGCCTGTTATTCACTTGACTTTTATGAATACAGTTAGACATATGGTGCCATTGCACATTGTGTATTTCACATTACAAATAATTTTACGGTACATTGTACATTTATTGCATGGTAGCACATGTTAACCCCAAGAAAAAGACAGGGAGCTACCAACTATCTGAGAAGTGATATCTGCAGAGATGTTCTCAGTAATGGGACTTTTATTTTCCAGTTAGTTGTTGAATGAGACCTTAAAGAGATCAGCACAGCTTGACTTGTGCCTTCTTCAGAGCCTTTTATTAGTACCTTACCAAAAGGTTGTCATGCTCTCTCACTCACCAACTCTCTGTCTCTGTGTATGAGTGTCTATCTGCTTGTTTGTGTGCCCATCCTCTGGCTTATATTGCCAAGAACTTCAAACCTTTCCTGGTAATATTAATAAAACTTTTCCAGCAGGATGACACTGGCTCACCTTTCTTCTTTTTGTTCTCTCAAGTGAAGGTGACATAGAAATCCAGCTGGAATTCCCTGGATGATTCAGAATTGGTGGTTAATATTGCTTTTAAAAGAGGTGAGATGAGGCTCCTTGGGAAGCTGTGTAATTTAGTGCGAAATCAATTAAATGCCTCACGTATGTCAAGGAAATCAAATCTAGGAAGACATCCCAGTATGCAAATGCCAGGTTTTCCTAAGCTTGCAGCTTCCTTGCTAAAGTAAATAAAACACTCCCTGGAACCACTGCCAAACTCTTTTTTAAAAAATGCTACTATTTGTCCCTCTTATTCACTACCACTATATATATATTTTTAAATGCAGAAATATTCATGATTAATAGGAATGGTTAAAAGAAAAAGAAAGATGAAAATCATACGTGTATTCTTTCCTGCCAAGTGTAGACACTTTATCAAGTTGTGTGTGCAACTAATGCCAGAAAGTAGGATGGGAAAACAAAGTCCTTTCCAGTTTTGTTTCTGGTGGAAGCCAATGGCTCAGGTACCAATTGTACACCCATAGCCAGTCCATAACTATGAGATAATTGTTATAGCGTGTGCAATACCTTCTTGGTCTCAGAAACATGTGCTTTTTATAATGTCAACTATAAATTGTGGGGAATTCTGGCCACTGAACACAATAGAGCTCTCATGCTCAAACAGCAATGGAAGTGCCTATTATTTATGTATTTCCTTCCCCCTCCTCTTCCTCTTCAAGGACATAGGTTAAATACTTTTGGTTGTGCTCCCTCTAGATGTGAGTCATTGCGTACTATTGTTGCTGGCAGGTAGGCCCAGAGGTTTTCTCAGTGTCATACATCAATGCCACTAAAGTAAATCATATTACTGTATTGACTTCAGCACGACACAGATTGCCTACAGATTTGGCTGCCTCCCCGTTGAGCAAGCTTCACAAGATGGCTAAGGATAACTGTCTACACCTGAGTTTAAGAGATTAGCTCACCAACAAAATAAGCCTAGGGACTGACTTGCAACACCTCCCTCCCTTGGTTATTCACCAAAGACTTAAGCTAAGGATGTTTCCATCTCTGCTGTGTGAGGATCTCTGGTTCAAATTATCTGTGACAGGCAGCGGCCAAGATTATAGGATCTCTTTGTGTTACTCTTTTTTAGGTACGGGGGGGGGGACTTTGGAGGGAAACTATATGTGAGGAAAGGTCTTGTGCAATTTGGCCTTTTGCTGTGATTAGAAAGGCTTAGAAGTCAGAATGCTGAGAGTTTTGGAATTGTTCCAAAACGTGTCTATATGTTAAATATGGATATATGCATTTGAAGCATATTTTGGAAGCTCAAAGGCAATGAAAAGCAGGACATTTGTAAGCATTTGTGCATATAAAAACCCATACATATTATTGTTAAGCATTTCTATTAGCACATGTATAGTTCTGCATTTCACCTGTTCATGTGTATTTTTTTAAGTATGTGTTCTTAGTTGTGTTCTTAACCAGTATGCATGCCTTGGGAGTTGCAAATCTCAAGAGGTAACCAAATAGGAAAATGAGAACCTGGAGAATTTCTTTACCTTCCCAATAAATTACCTTTCAGCTATGTACATGCTATTCTTCCTATAAACCATGCTATTGCTCACATAGCACAGGTATGGAGAAATTGTGGCTTACAGGGTGCTCACACATATGTGGCTTCTAAACATACTCTCCAACAATTTACTGATGGAAACAAGGACACATGTGGCTAAGAATCATCAGAGTATGGTCAAGATGGCAAAGGTTGTTAATGAGGAAGAACATGTAAGCTAGGATAAAACACATCAGTTTGCTTATGCCTGAGCTTACTGAGAAGGACATGATTCTATCTTCTCCTCTGGCCCAGAAGAAGTTTTATAATGAAACAGCTCAAAGCTTGAATTTCCATAGGCCCTATCTCCACAGGTCTTACTGTTATAGCCTCTTAATTCATCCCTACAGGCAAGGACAGAAGCACAGCGGGCCACAAGAAAACTCATTATAATACAAGGCAGGTGGTTATGATGCTCATTTCACCAAATAGTCCAGGTTATAAATCAATGAGAATCTGAGAACTGTTGAATTGAGAAGCCTGGGAATCTGGGCATTGCCTCCCCCTCTCCATGTAGTGTAATCCTGGTAGAAATTATCCCCATGTCTCCTCTTGCAGTTTGGTTTAGAATAACAAACTCCTATAGAATTGAGATACTGGGGCAACCCTAACATTAGATAGTTGGGACTCCTCATCAAGGATTGTCTACCTCAGGTTCTCAATGAGAAAGAAGACATCATCAACAACAAAAAGGCAATAGCCACTTTTTAAAAAGCATTTGTAAGCATTTCATGAAAGGTGTGAGAAGGGGAGGATTACACACAAAAAAATGTTGTTTAAAACTTTTCCTTTCATGTTAAATAATTATAATGCTGTGATTCCACTTTAACTGCCGTGACAACATCCTGTGAAATCCTGGATTGGAGCTTTTGGGGAGGGGTATTTAGAAATCTCAGCCAGACAGCTCATCTAGGGCCTCAACAAATTAAAAACCTCAGGATTCAATAGAATGCAGCCATAGCAGTTAAAATGGAATCATAGTGCTATAAATGTGCCTTGCAAAAGGGCTATTGTAATTTTTGTGTCTAAAATACAGTGTTTTCTGTGCAAAGTCCTCAAATGCAAAAACTGTTCAAAAACTCTCACCATATTTTTTTGGGGGGGGCGGGGGAGTGGGAATTGTTGAGTCTTTTTATTCATAAAAGTATGAAACAGTACATCCTTAACTGGTACCCAAATACCTTGACTGGCTTTGGAAGTGGTGCACCTCAACCTGCAGAATGTTCCATCTGCTACTCTCTCTTAGGCAGCAAAATGTCTTGGGCTGGCCTTTGGGAGGAGTAATATAGGCATGGATCGTATTGTGAGCATATCTCTTGAACTGCTCAAAAGTAGTGTGTTCATCATCTGATGATTGTGTGTGGTGACTGTAATTGCAAACATGTAAAGCTAAGGTGGAAGCATTTTAGCCAAGGACCAGTAATATTTCATCACAGGAACATAATTTTATTTCTCTTCATCCTGCTCTGTTGCAAAGACTAGGATTTTGCTTTCCCTTTGGATCCACTAACTAATAGGCATGAAGCATCCAAATGAATCAGTGGAGAAGAGGAGGAAGAGGAGAAGAGGCTTGACAGCTTTAATTTATTATACTGGCAACAAGTCAATGAAAAGATGAAATATAACATTCTAAATTGGTGCTAGGATTTAGTCTATGTATGTATACTTTGTATGGGGGGATAGAATAGTTAATAGATTTTTAATAGTTACATCATGCAAACTTTTCTGATATAGAGCTTCAGATGAGAATTTAATGGTCTGAATTCAGTGACCACCAGAAAGAAAAGTTAAAAAATATCATAAAGCAGGGGAGGAAATAAGCATAAGCCCTTCCAGATGTTTTTTTTGAACTATGGCTACCATCAGCCCTAAATAGCATAGTCAATGGTGAGAAATCATGCATGTTGCAGTCCAAAAACATCTGGAGGACTGCATGATTCCCACTCCTGCTGTCAATTATTTCTTGGGTGCCCAGCATATTTCAGGCAAAAGGGCTGCCTTTAGGGATTATTTAATAATAAAAAAAACTTGTATAAAGAATGAATTATTAGAACAACTGAAATCCATCAGCATAGCCAATAAAACAATAAAACCAAAAGCAAAGAATGTGATAGATGAGAGAGGAGAGAGCGAGAGATGGAGGGACCTCTCAAAGCTGTTGTTTTCTGTAGATAGCCTCTAAGAAGGTCTTTTGGCTGAAACTTACCTGGCTCCAAACAAATACTTTCAGACTGCTGGGATGTGGTCTCTTCTTAGGATCATTGTGGTAGCAAACCTGACCTGATGCTTCAGAGGAGTACCATTTGTGCCAGACCAGCATGCAAGGCCAACACCAGTGATGCTCCTCTAATGAAGTTTCATGATGGCATTGCCATTGCAAGACTTTGAGCAGGATCTGGCACAATTCTCATGCTAGGTCTCATTATGAAGTCCCACATGACTATAGGTCTTGGAGGACTTTGTGCAACACCGGATCTTGCACAAGGTAGCCAGCCATTTTTGGCCAGACCTCAGGATGAATAGGTTGTGCTGTAGCAACAGCAATAGCAAGTATATTTCTATATGCAACTTACAGAAGGATGCCAAGCTGAGTAGATCAGGAGCCCCTGACTGGTACTGAACTCACAACTTTGTGGTTTGTGAGTGAGTGGCTGCAGTACAGGCATTTAACAACTGTACCACCAGGACTCATGGTAGGTTTCTCAAGGTTTTTTTTTGGGGGGGGGGAATACATGGTTTGCTGGGAAGTACACATATGAGAGAGGTCATTGCAGAGGCAGGTTGGTATGGCTTACCAGCACAGTCTGTATATCTTTGGAAACTTTCTCATTACTTTGGGTAAGCTGGCCAAATGGACAGTAAGAGATGAGGTTTTGTTTCAGTCCTCAGTCCATTTGATGGAATCACAATTGTCCTCCTGAACCATCAAAGGTTATCTGACAACCTTGTCCTTTTCTTCCAAGGCGATTGGCTTCTGAGACCCAGTGGCCAACTTCTGGGTCTGTCATGTTCTGGAAGGATAGACTAGAGTGGCATCCACCTCTCCAGATTCTCATCTCCCTGTATCTGAGATGGTCCTCTCTTGCCTCTTTCAACCCATAACACAGTATCTGGCCTTTTATCTCAGCACAAGCTTTTACTTCTCTGTATTCAGTCCATTTTCATTTGGTAGGAGAATGACAGATACTAAATAAACTACCTCCCTTACTTAGGAATTTACTCAGATGTAGAAGCCAATACATTTTTCTCCCTTCAAAGACTTGCGTGTATAAAAAGCTTTTGAACAGATTCCTATCCTGCCTCTAGTCAACTGCATGTGTTTCCCGTAGAGCTTGGAAAGTTACTTCTAAAAAGTACTGTAAGGGGCTGTAGTTCTAAACTCTCACAAAAATAATTAGTTATCTTTATAGTTACTATTTTTTAAAAAAACCAAAAACACCTCTTTGCTTTCTTGTTTTTCTGAAGTAACTAAGGGCACCTCCAGGCTTGCCAAAAGCCTTGGTGAGAGTTGTAGCTGTACTTACCATATTTTTAAAGCATCCATGTGAAGGTTATGATGTTCTATTTTTTTTTTTTTCATCTTGAAACTGTAGTATTAGCTACAAAATTTTATTCCCACAGCAGCGGGGTAGTATGTTTTTTCTGTCCCAGGAATTTCTGATCCAGCCCAGGATAAATGTCACACATCTGTCTCCACTGCTATTTCCCATGATGTTTCCAATGGGGATAAAGGTTTTGTCCCAGAGGTTTCCTGCTCATTTGAGATCCTTCATTACATTTCCAGTTACCAGACTGATGGTTCACGCACACCTTTTTAGGGTCGTAGGCCCGGTACATATGGGCCTCTGTGACGCCCTCGTCACATGCTAGGGTTGGCTCAGGACAGAGTGCCCACACGCCCCGCAACCCTAGCACGTGACAAGGGCATCATAATGGTGGTGCCCTGTATACATGGGCACTGCCATTGCTACATAAGCGCCATACGGTGCCCACACGGTGCCACACGGCGCTTATGTAACAAGTGTGCCAGTGGTGCACTTGTTACGCCACCCTTGCAGCCTAAAAAGAAGCCACTTTTTGCGGGTTCTTTTTCCACTGGAGGGAAGCCCCGCAGTTTGGCGGCTGCAGCTTCTCTCTGGCAGAAAAACAGGTGCTGGCAGGCCACCATTTTCGGTGGTCTGTACTGCACCATAGTGCTACAGTGGTATAGCCTTATATCACTTTAGCACTCTCACTATACAAAAAGAAAAACTTTTTTTAAAAAAATAGATAATTAAAAATAGGAAACAGAAATAATGTGCAGGAGAGGGAACATAGATACTGTTGAATTCATATTGGTGATAGAGAGAAACCACATCAAAGCTTAACCATACCTCAGGCAGGAGAAAAGACTAACATGCAGATTGTGGATAGCACTAAAACTTTGCTGCAACCAGCTACAAACCCCACCCCATCACTGTCATTTAGGGTACAACTAGATACAGGAGTGAAAACAACTGTAGCAAGGCATGAAATCCCAAAGCAGAATGCCCTCCCCCCATTTACCAGAACTATTGGGAAGTCTGGAGGAGCCCTTCAACAGACTTTTTTACTTTATTTAAGAGAAAAACATGTCAATGCTACAAGTCATTAAAATGCACTCTTCTTGGCTTCCTCTTTGCTGTCTTTGCCTGTGGATTTGAAGAAAACTCTTCGGTAGGGGTAAGGAGTTTTACATTTCAGGCTTCCCCACTGCTTGAAGAAGTTAGTTTTGGAACACAAGCCCCAGACTCTCTGACTTAAGGAGGAGGAGGAATTGTTATTACTATTTTGTTCATTTATATCCTGCCTTCCTCCCATCAATGGGGCTCAAGGCAGCTAACAACATAGCTAATACAATACAAATTAAAAAGTATATACCTCTGTATCCACGGGCTTGCCATCCAAGGATCTGAGTATCTGTGGATGGCAAGCCCCATTGTCCCCAGTGGCTGTGCATGCATTTGGCCATGTTAGCAGGCACGCGCACATCACGCTACCATTAAGGAGAGCAGGACTTGAGGTCCCATTTTTTTGTTTGAATCTGTGGAGGGGTCCAAAATGGATCCACTGTGGATACAGAGGTCCGACTGTACTTTGTAGTGTTGTGTGTATCATAGTGACTTTGTGGGAATTTGTGTAAGGAATTTGTGTTACGTTTTGGTTAGAGAAGATTTTTTTTCTTACACTACAGGCTCTTGGGAGGCTTCTGATTCTAAGATAAGGGTGTTACGAACTCTTTCCCAAGGGGCAGGGTAGGGTACGATGGTATGGATTTACAAGCAATAAAGCACTGTAGAGGAAACTGGGTGGAATGTATTTCACTTTTATGCTGGAACTACATTAGAAACCATTATTTCATTATTCACCTTTCCATTATTCAGAAGAGATTTATTGAATCACTTGAGATTTGGGCGTTTAGAAGAGCTAATTCAATGAAAAATATTAGTTCCTTCAGTTCTTGTAATCTTTACTCCAATGAGAGCAGAGTTCTCTACTACATTTGCAACCTGACAGCACTTTGATGGTAGTTGGGAGATTGCACCTTCAGTCTCTGAAGAGCCTGAAAGAGTCCATTGGAATTGCCTCTCCCATACCTTTTAGGGATAAAGAGTACATTCTAATGGAAACCAAGGGGGAATGGCCTCATTCACAGAGCTCACTCCAATGGTCCTTAAAAGAACTATTATGTTCTTCTCTATCTTAAATAAAAATCTATATATGCCTATATGAGAAGCTCAGTTGAGTACGTCCTTACTACCAAGTGGTGAAGAAACCACCAGTTTTGCTGTTTTGTCTTTCTTTGGTATGAAAAAGTATTTTAATGCGTGATCCATCTTTGATTATGTCTGGGAAGAATAAATAAATGCAGTAAATGAATAGGCCAGTACAATGGGGGTTAAATGTTATCACTTTCCTTTCATTCTCCTTTAACAGAAACAATTTCCTAATAGGGTGGTGCTTCAGAAGAACATACCAGTTTTCTGATGGTGTCACAAGATACAGTAGTCCTTTGCTGACCTTGGAGAATTAGCAACATAGACCAGGTAGGTAGTAATGCGGTGGCAGAAGGCTCTCCTCCCCATCCATGAGTATCCATTTTAGCATTCATGTTTTGCCACATGCATAAATTTACATGTGGAGCAAAAAGCCTATCTGTGTAGGTTTTAGCAAGTTCCCCATTTCATTGCATCCTAACACATGTACACCCTCCAATCTATTACAGACAATGAAAAAATATGGCAGAACCTACTAGTGCAATGTGCTTTTATCACATATAGGTATGACCATTCTTCACAAATCAGGACGTTTGTGGCTTAGATTGCACAGATTGGTCTGTAGGGGCTATTTGTATGTGTTCCAGTCTTGCAGTGGTCTTTTGGTCTTTTCAGTCTCTAAGAACCTACCTGTATCTGATAAAGCTGTGGAGATGAGAGAACAAGCTGCTGTTGTTGTGGTTGTTGTTGTCACCATTGTCTCCATCTCTGGCTCTGTTTCTGTCTGTGTCTCCCCTTCTTCTTTTTAATCTCCCTCCTCCTCTTATTCTTTGCAAATACTGTAATGTAATTGTACGGCCCTTACTTAGGTATTGGCTCAAACTGTCAGTATCTCTGTGGCATCTTGGTTGAGTCATGAGCCCAGGAGCAATCCCCTTATGATCCTGAAGGCCATTTCATGGTGGCTCATGCCTATATGAACTGGCCCAAAGGGAGAGCTAAGTTCTCTGCGGTTGAACAAAGAATAAGTAAATTTGGCTTTTCCAAATTAAATCTAAATAGCAACATGAGAGTGAGGTTGGCCTTCACTGTTTTAAAAGCAGATTCTTTGTTTGAGAAAGAGGGAAATGTGTTCTTTTCAGCCTTTAGACAAAACTGAAAAGGGTAATATAATCAGCCCCCACTTATCCTAAGTCCCACGGCCAAGCAATTGCCTTCAAAATTTTCAGTTACAGTATAGAAAGGAGTTTAGGTTTGGAATAGAGCCACTTTTCTCCATTTAACTTCATTGCAAATGCTTTTATAGGAAGGTGAGCAGGATTTGGTCATAAAAGAAAACACCCTTGAGGGCATTAGTTTTATTGCCAATTTTGATTAAAAAATACATTGTATGTAATATTCTTCTTGTTCCCAAACAGTGAAAAAAAGGATGTTCTCCAAACTCATGGTGATTTTCCCCCCTGTAACGTATTTTTAATTTATTTGGGAGTTGTTTTATTGACTATGCTCCATAGGAACTGCTACCAGATACCTTGATGTAATCTTAACTCTAAAAATGCTGAAAGCTATGGCTTGAAGCCGCAGAAGCAACAGTGGAAAAGGGTGATGGAAGTTGACTTATGCTCCCCCTTCTCTCCTTACAGCCCCTGACAACTCTCTCTCAGGGGCCAGGAATCATCCTGCAAGAGGGAAGGATGATGAGAAAAGGCAGTCACTGAAAGTCTTCTGTAAACATGTGTTTCTACAAGATTCTCAGTTATTTTCCTTTCTCTTGTGCCCTTCATAACACAGGCCACGCTATTCATGAAAGTCCCATGGACTCCACGATTCCCACTGGGCTCCTTGGGTTGCCAGAGAGCAGAAGAGTTGAGAAGACATCTCCTATCAACACCTCCTGTCAGTATTTCTCAGGATCCAAGCCACCATCCCTGAGTTCTGCAGCCTGAGTCCTTAACCTTCAAGCTGCTTAGCCAGAAAAGTGCCAAGTGGTTTCAAATGTGGGCTAATGAGAGAAATATACTACTGGGGCCAGGTGAGAATTATTAAGCCTTCCAAAGGTGTCTGAGCTGCAACTTCTAGCATTCTTAACAACTGGTTGTGTTGACTAGGGCTGCTTCAACAATATCTGTAGATGATCACATAGGGGCTGTGGCTTTCCTCCCTCCCACAGATGGGGGGAAAGGAGCAGACAGAGGCCACCCCTTTATCTCCTGCATCGTTGCTATGGCAACCGCATGTCACGGCAACGATGCACCCAGAAAAAGGAGCTGCAAAATGTGGCTCCTTTTTCTGCTGCTGCCAAGGCACCATTAGCGCCCTGGAGTGGCACGGTGACATTTGTTGTGCGCCATGCCATTTGGACATGGTGCACAACACACGTCATCAGTGCACATGTCATCTGAAGGCGCGCACACTAAAATGGTGCCGGGAGAGCGCGGTAGGGCTTGGGAGCGTGGGTCCACTTCGCTTTCCCAAGCCCTTATATTGGCCCCAGGATGGCACTTTTTGCCTGTCTGTATCGGGCCATAGTTCCTACCCTGTCCCAGCCTTGCACTGAATTTTACTATACCTGGCTGTCCTTCTCCCGATGATCTCTGTTTTTGGTGGAAAGAGACACCTAAGCATGATCTTTTCCTTCTCATTGGGAAAGAACTACATGTGTGGAAGGTTCTTTTGGATCATGAGGTTAAGCTGCATGTTTACACATGAAAGAGATCCAGGCGGTGGTGCAGTGAGATCCAGCAGAGCTGATCAGGGTTAAATCTGTTCTAGACCCACTGCAATCCTTTTTATGCATCCCATAAAAGATGAAGAAAGCTTTATGGGGGGAGGGGATAAAACCCACTGGGTGACCTTGGACAAGTTAGTGCTCTCAGCCTTAGGGGAAGGCAATGACAAATTCCCTCTGAACAAAACTTGCCAAGAAAACTGCATGATAAACCTAAGTTGGAAACAACTTGAAGACACAACAACAACAACAACAACAACAACAATCTATCCTTACCTTTAGGACTTTATATTGGTGTTGGGCCTGCATGACCAGTCCAGACTCCCTCACAACCGCATCTGCTTAGTGAATGCACAGGGAGTGAAGATCTGCATTAAGTTTTTCAGTATGCAATAAATACACAGTATGGAGGTGCACTGTACCACAGCAAACAGGGACAGAACTGATTATAGGCATAATTTCCAAACAAGAATAAACAGAAAGAAGAACAGGTGCTTCTTCTACATAATGATTTTCTTTGCAATAGCCCCACCCCATGACATCCTTGTAATTTCCAAGTTTCTGTTCCATATTGGAGGGAGAGTGAAAAGCAACTCTGTGGGTTGTGTAGGAAAATGGGTAGATCCAGCAAAGTCTTTATTACTTTGTTCTTTGTTACTATTTGGATTTCTGTATCTCACAACTTTTTCCTCTGGTCCTCTAGGGGAAAAAGAGAAGAAATCTCAGGGGGAAACTACCTTCTTGAAAAGTATGTGTCTCTGTGTGTGTATTCTCCTTTATTATACTTGGCATATATATATATATATATATATGACAGACTCTGAGCAACTGTGGATGATTACTTAATGTATCATGCTTCATGACGTCATCATCATAACCAGGGGAATTCCCTGGTCTCAGGTTTTAGCCCTGAAATTTCAGGATTTGTGATGGTAAAAACCTGGTAGTTACATGGGATAGTCACATATTAACATTTTTTGTGAGATCTCTATACCAGTTTTGCATAGATTTCAATCAGTGGCATACCTAGTATATTTGATACCTGGTGCGGATCACTTTTTTAACACCTTATCCTCACAAAATTTGTTTCAGTAATAATCATGAAATGAAGCAAATAATTATGTTTCTGCTGCTAGCACCCCAAAGAGATGTGCAGTAGAAGCAGGAGCAGTGGGGGGCACTGACATCAAATTTCTGCCACTGCTACATCCTGTCTCTTTGGGTGCCAGTAACATCCAAAGAGATGGAAGCAGCAGCCATGATAGGAGGACCAACTCCATGTTTCTACCATCCATGCCTCCTGCCTTCTTCCACCTCCCTTTCCCTCCCACCTGGCAGTTTATTCTGGGTCAGGAAGGGCTTCTGGCTGGAGCCACCAAATCTCAAAGCAAAGAAGGAGATGCTCACCTTGCTTGTTGATGGTGACTGCAAGTGAGCATTTCCTTTCTCCACTCAGTGAGCTGCACCTCACCCCATGCCTTCAACATATGGGAAGCAGTGGCATCACCCCACTTAGGGTGTCACATGGTGATGTCCACACCCCCAGGCTCTCTCTTTTCCTCCAAGCCAAGCCAAACATAAATTGGGTGCAAAGAAAACATTGGGTGACCAGATCAATAATACCTGCTGAATTTAAAGGTGGTTTTGATAATAAGGAGTTTATCACACGGGGCACTTACCTCTGCCTAAACATTGCTGAAGTGTTACCCAAATGTTTCAGAAGTGATCCCGCCTCCAGCCCTTCTGAAACATTTGGGTAACAATATAAAGTCGAATGCTTTCATGGCTGGCATCCATAGTTTTTTGTGGGTTTTCCAGGCTATGTGGCCATGTTCTAGAAGAGTTACAACAGAAGTGCTGAGTCAATGAAAGCACTAGTAGAAAGTACCTTGATATTGAACATATTGAACAAATTTCCTCTTTTTTCTCCCTTTTTCTTAAAAAAAAAAGACTTTTAGTACCTGTAGGAAATTGAGTTATGACTTCCCTGGATTCTCATTAAGTTGAAGATTAAGGCAAATTAAAATAAGCGAGCAAATGAGTTTCAATCTCCCCCCCCCCCTCACTAAACCCATCACCATTTAAGCTAATGTATTTATGTATTTCTCATGTTCTGTTCATTCTCTTTTTCTTATCCTAACAACCCAACATTATTTCCAGCTGGTTTTGTTTGGCTTTGGATTTTAACAAAATCAAAAAACAAAAATGGATGTATTTTCATCATCTCAATGCTACATGCACTAATGCATGCACTCCAGAGCTGTGTCACATCAGGCTTCCTCACACTGCTTTCCCTCCAATAGGGAGGGAAGATCACAAAGCAGCTTTACAGAACCCAGAGACACAGGCACATACTTAAATGAGTATTCAGGGACTTAGAAAGAACTGCTGCTAAAGGAAATGTAGCCCAATAAGCACTCTACAGATCCTGTGCAAGTATGTTTTACTATACTTATTTGTGGCTGCTCCCATATGTTGGAACTCCCTCTGAAGGGAAGCCAGAATGGTTCCCTCCTTGCTCTCCTTTCGCTGGCAATTTAAAACATTGTTTTGCCACTGGCTTTTAGAAACTGCATGGAATGGGCTTTTAATGATGTGCTATGCTGTTTTATGGTTTGTGTAGTTTTTTCAAATAAATTTTAATGTTTTAACTTTATAAATGGTTTAATTATTTTTCAAGTAACATGTACAATTATGCCTATAATGTAGTTTGTGTATAATTTTTGAATCTGTATTTTTTTTTAAAAAAATGTTTTAACAACTTGAGTCCAATTATCGGGGGGAAAGAGAAGATAAAAATGAATATCATCATCATCACCACCACCACCACCACCACCATCACGACACTGTAGCCGCACCATATTAAGTCTGGGCTTCAGTTCTCCACTTTCTGACAACATTCCTCCAGCAAAAACATAAACTGGCTTTCTACCTTTTAGTGGAAGTAGAGTGTGCCAGTTTACTTTGGCAAAAGGTCTCTCCACAGCTTCCTGCCGGATGCATTTCCTAGTACGTCTGTGTTGTGTTGTGTTGTGTTGCCAGACCCCGAAGACCTTGCGGGGAATGCCTAAGCAGCAGTGTGGGTGGGCAGGGAGGCTGCCTTCAGCGTCTGGCATGGCTACAGCTGTGCCAGACCTTAAAGGCCTTGGTAGGGGGCTGTCTCAGTAGCAGTCTTGGCCAAAAGCAAGGCAGCTCATGGCCCCACTCTGCACCGTGTGACACCAACTTCAGTGACACCACTGAGGGGGGGAGGCGCCATCCTACAGAATTCTGTGATCTGTAATTTTGTGAGGGGGCAGCACACTTAGGCAGAGAAAACTAAAGACCTTGTAAAACTATAAACCCCAAGATTCTATAGCAGTGATGGCGAACCTATGGCATGCGTGCCAGAAGTGGCACTCAGAGCCCTCTTTGTGGGCACACACGCTGTCAACCTAGCATAGAGTTTGCCAGAGTTTCTTATTAGAAAACCAGATGGACGTGGCACTTTGCAATAAATAAGTGGGGTCTGGGTTGCAGTTTGGGCACTCAGTCTGTAAAAGGTTCACCATCACTGTTCTATAGGATGGACATACAACACTTGTGGTTGTCAAACTATATTATTTCTACCCTATATAAATTTGATATAATGATATAAATTTGATGAGTGTGACTCCAGGTTTTGGTGAACCCACAAGTGGACTTTTTTCTCTGAGTAGATCTACTCCTTCTTCTCTACTTTCACTGCAACCCACTCCCTTGCCCTGTCCCTCTGGGCCCAGTCCAGAAAACTGCCTAGGGTGAAGGTGGAAGGAAATTGGAGAATGCAGCTCTTTCTCCTCACTGCTTGCATGTACATAGAGGGTAAGGATGTCGTTCTTCACTAAATATCTTCTTGAAGGTAGCAATGTGTACTTTCAGGAATTTTCTTTTCACTGTTAGAAAGCCTTCAAAAGCCACACAGTTTTCGAAGGCTATTTGCAATTCAGGATTTATTCTGTTAAAATTTAGTGGTCTTTTTTAAAAAAAATTCTTGCACAGACAATCCTGTTTTCTGTGCAGAAAATCCTGTGAATTTGTGCAAACTATGTTCTGAACTATGAAAATTCTCATCAGTACAGGATTTTTCTCATCAGGGTTTCTCAGCACTTGAAAAATACTTTTTTTTATCATTTTACAAATGTTTTCAAATATTCTTCCCATCCCTAATAGAGAGTAGGCAGCCACCTGCTTGACCTGGATCCTTTAATTCTGTCATGTTCAGGCAAAAATGGAATAACTGTTCCAACCTGGAAATGGATGAATAATGGTTTGTTTTTTTAATGGTAAACAATATCTATTGAAAAGAAAGAAGTTGATAGCATGAGCTCTCATAGACTTGAGCCAGCTTCCCCAGATGCATGTTTACAAACATACACCTGAGAATTTAGGCTCAAGTCTACGAAAGCTACTAACTACTTTCTTTCATTTATTCTCAAAGATGCTTCAAGATCCTTTTGCTTACTGATTTTTCAGGCTAATACAGCTATGTCTTTGAATTCTATATCCATCTACTAATGTACAATGGACTGGATACCATCGGAAAAATTGTGTTCTGTTGTCATATCAGGCAAATAGAGTTTGCAGTTGCAGTTAATTCTTTGCCGGGTGGCATCAGATGAGCCACTGAAACCAATTACATGTTTATGCACCGTTAATGTGAAAATAATGGCTGGAATGCTATGGACTTGCATGGCCTATAGTCTATTGCATATGATGAGGTGGGCAAACATTTATGCTAGAAATTTCTTTTTTCCCAATTAATAAATAATATAATAAATAAAAATTTTATTTGTATACCGCCCTTCCAATGATCAGGGCGGTGAACAGCAATCAGACATTACAATATAATACATCAACAGCAAATCAAAACAAATGCAACAACAATACAGGTACAATAAACTATTAAAACCAATAATAAAACCCCGTCAGCCAGCTACTATTGCTGTCAGAGGGGGGGAAGACTAGCTGGAACTTGTGTCGGGGAATGCTAGTTGGAACAGGAAGGTTTTTAATTCCTTCCTGAACTGGGCCAGGGAAGTGGCCGAGTGGAGCTCTGTGGGCAGCGCATTCCAGAGGGTCAGGGCAATGATGGAGTATGTCCTCCTTGCTGTGGAGGTTAGCCTAGCCCCTGGTACCCTCAATAATTGCTGCCCAGATGTTCTGAGGGTGCGGGGCAGAATGTATGGGGAGAGGCGGTCCTCAAGGTATCTTGGGCCCAAGCCATGTAGGGCTTTATAGGTTATAACCAACACCTTGTATTGCGCCCGGAAGCGAATGGGCAGCCAATGCAGATCTTTAAGTACAGGTGTAATATGACTGGCCCTGGAAGTACCAGTGACCAGTCTGGCTGCCATATTCTGTACCATCTGTAGCTTCCGGGTGTGGTACAAGGGTTGCCCCATGTAGAGCGCGTTGCAGAAATCCAATCGAGAGGTTACCAGAGCATGTACTACCGTTTCAAGGTCTCCCTGGGCCAGATATGGGCGCAGCTGGCGAATAAGCCGAAGCTGATAACAGGTGCTCTTGACCGTCGCATTCACCTGAGCCGTGAGGTGAAGCGACGAATCGAGAAGCACCCCCAGACTGCGCACGGAGTCCTTCACAGGAAGCGTGATCCCGTTCAGGACAGGTGGAACCACCGCCATTCCTGGACCAGGGGAACCTATCACAAGTACCTCCGTTTTCTCTGGATTCAGACTGAGTCAGTTTTCCCTCATCCAGCCCATTACCGACTCCAGACAGGCCACGAGAGGAGAGACGCCATCCTCAGTCACTGCATCAATCGGAGACATAGAGAAGTCTTAAATATGTTGTCAGATTCAATTATAACTTTTTAAGACTAATATTTAACTTAAATTAGATTATGTCTGGATATAAACAGCAACAATGATGATATTTAATCCCTATTCTTATCTTGATTTGCTAATTAACTCCCCAGTTGTTTAGAAGAACCCCTTTGCCTGTCTTTGGCAGCAGTTGAAAGATAACTATATATAATGTGATAGTCCTTTGTTGTCTGTGGCAATCAGGCAGAGATGGAGTATTCATTTAAAGCAGAAGTAGATCCTGATTTGGGTGAAGCCAGAGTTTCTCATTAGATCTGAACCAGGGAATTCTAGCTTACTGTTGATTAGCAAACTGAGAAAGCATACCAAGACCCTTGCCTATTATTTTGGCTTGTTAATTAGCATTTGGATCAAGTCCCCTGGTTTAGCTGTAGTGTAATGCAATCCAAGGTGTTTGCATTGTGTGTAATGGGAAAAAAGGAAGAGTGCGGGAAGATTAGAGGGGGGGAAAGTGCAACCATGGCACCTATCCACTGCTTTATAAGCCATGATTTACAGCATCAGTCCAGTGGTCAGTGGTAAACAGTAGGGGCTCCTCATGAGAGGTTCCCCTAGCCAGATCTCCATTGAGAATTCAAAAATGTAGAAGCTATGTTGATCCATATCAGTAGACTAGTTTTGGCTGTTTTCATCTCTGCCAGAAACAGTTTTTTCCCCAAGACTTATAAATCTTAATTGTCAAGAGACTTCAAGAGACTTTATATTGCTACAGAGAATTTTGCAACAATATGTTGTTTCTGAGAAAATGTATTCCTCTCCATGCAAGTGTTGTAAGGATTGGAGCTATGCTTAGAGGGAACAAGAAAAAGCTGAGGGGTGGAGTGAGTTAGTAGGCGACATCATAGTTTCTCCTAGATAGAAAGTGCTGTCACTCTGGCACTGCATGTCCTGACTTCTCTACATCACTGGGAGCAACAGAAAATAATCCAAGTGTAGCCATCATCACTTTGTTGCTCATGAGGTAGCATTACAAAATTCTGATTCAGATCTAACGTCCAGCTTTTATTGAGGAGAGATGGCACTGAGCCCATTATCAAAGGAATTCTTTCCAGTTTTTTAATAAAGAGAAATTCGATATACCTTCAAGAATCAGTTTTACTTCAGCAGTCAACAAGCTGGCTGGGTATAATTTATTCCCTGTCTCTTGCCAGCTGAAATGTGTAGCTGAAAGCATATGTGGGGACATTTCAGTGATGAGCGTTATAATAGTATCACTCTGAGCATTTCTGTTGCCATAAAAGGCAAGGCAAGAGAAGATGGTTATGAGTGCTCACAAGGTACTAAGAACTCAGTGGGGATGTGTAGATGATCTCATGCAAGAAATAAAATGTGATGACTACAGGCACTCTTTCGGGGGGGGCACAAAAATAGTCAAATGTACAGCAGCGATGATCTGGTGAGCTTATATGGAGGGCATCATCTTTTCTGAAGCAGCTCTGATGGAAGGTCCCTGCTGAAATGGATGTCATTGCCACAAATATGTGCACCCACTCTTGGATAGATGGGAGGAAAAATTGGACACTAATACTTTCTCAGATTGAATTACATGGATGGTTTGGGAAGAAAATACAGACACTGTTTTAGAGCAAGAGTCTATTTTGCTATACAGAAGTTCCAAGTGGGCTTTATTTGTACTGTATGTTTTCTTAACACCACACACACATATGCACACACAAACAGACAGACATATATGCAAGTACAGTTAGAGCTCTGTGGCTTACCCGCTGATCCATCTGTCGTCTCTGTAGCTAGTTATTTGGGTTTTTTTTTTAAAAAACCCACTAAATGAGGGCCAATTGACACAAGATGTGTGTGCATTTGCTTCAATACAATAATCTAGCCTTAGAGTTAAAGTGATGCTAAAGATCCTGGTGCCTGCTTGAAATAGATTATACATCATGAAGTGATGCATGGGCTTCGTTCTGACAATCTAGGCAAGGCTGACATGTAACACTCACTGTTGCACAGCACAGCATGGCTGAAATGGCACTGCAGGAAGGCAAGCCTTGTACTATGCTGGTTGTGGTGGACTGGATCCAGATTTAGGCATATGATACTACTCTGTAGTGCTTTACCTATTTTGGTCTCACACACGTGTATAAAAAATATCAAAAGTTTTCTCCATGCTAGGTGATTTTTGTACATTTTCCAACAATGTTTATCTTGGCATTTTGAGACTTTTTTTGTGAAAATTTTGTTTATGAAGAATATTGCTTTTTGTGCAATATATAAGATTTTTCAGAAAATACACTGGCCCGACTGCTGTTGGGAAGTTATGAATGCATAACCTAGAGTTGTGAATGCTTCATGTTCATGATCTGTACCAGCCTCTAATTTAGGGGCTACATTGTTGTAGTTGCTGTTGTTGTTAACTGCCCTCAAGTCAACCTCGACTCATGGCAACCTTGTGGATGAAATCTCCAAGACACTTTGTCCTACAGTTCTCTGCTCAGGTCTTGCAGGTTCAGGCCCATGGCATTGCTGATTGAGTCCAACCATCTGATATGTGGTCTCCTTTTCTTTCTGGTGCCTTCTACATTTCCTAGAATTATTTTCTTTTCTGATGATTCACTCCTTTTTGTGATATGCCCAAAGTATGACCGTTTCAATTTAGTCAGCTTCATTTCCAGGAACAGTTCAGGCTTGATCTGTTCTACCAAGAGCCCTGGTGGTGTAATGGTTAAATGCCGGTACTGCAGCCACAAGATTATGAGTTCGACCCCAGGGCTCCAAGGTTGACTCAGTCTTCCATCCTTTCATATGTCAGTCAAATGAGTACCCAGCTTGTTGGGGGCAATTAGTTTACTGACTGTAAATTGCTTATAGAGTGCTGAGTTCACTGATATGCGGTATAGAAATGTATGTGCTATTGCTATTTATATATTCTAGGACCTATTTGTTTGTCTTTTTGGCCATCCACAGTATCATCTGCACTCTTCTCCATACATGGTGAAGGAGAATATAATGGCTTGAACAATCCTCACTTTAGAGTTCATAGTTATATTTTTACACTTTAGTATTACTTTGTCCACTTCTTTCATAGTTGCCCTTCTGATTACTTGACTGCAGTCTCCATTCTGATCAATATTTGACTATTTCAGCTTTAACTATTTCAAGTTTCTCATTATCAAGGTTGAATTCCTGTAGATCAGACCTGTACAACTTGCCAGTAGGTAAGAGCCATAAGTAAAATAGGCTAAACCTCTTTGGGTCACAGAGAGGATTTTAGTGGCTCACTTTCCAAGTAAAGGTATAATTAATTAATAAACTATTTAAATAATTAATTAAATATTAATATAAATTCCATCCTCCTCTGCTTGGTCCTCTCCTTGGGAGAAGGCCAAGCAGTGGAGGAGCCCTGAAGTCCTTGGAAGCTGCCTGAAATATTTTGATGGGCCGCAAGTGGTCCACAACCTGTATGTTGTTCAGGCCTGCTGTAGAATTTCAGTGGTCAAACTGATTGGGAGACTGAAAGAAAATTTCATTGAAGGGGGCAAAGTTTTTCTTTGGAGGACATTGCTCTCACTTCACACAGAGAGAAACTCCGTAGCTATGCCCACCATCTGCTGGCCTGCCTCTATATTCCTCCCCTCCTCTTCTATATCCCTTTAGCATCTATAACAGTGTCTGCATAGGCTTTGGCAGCTGTGGGCAGAAAGAGAGAAAGCATAGTGCTGCATATGTCATCACTGAGCTTCTTGCTGAAATAAAACTGTTTTGCAGAAAGCTTTGTAGTTTTTTGAACGGAATGGTTCGCGGGGATGAAAAATCATGCGCAAAGCCTCTTGTAACATGTGAAGACATCATTTTTCATTAAGGATGAGTAAAAATGAGACATTCTTTGTATCTCTATTTCACCATACCACATGGCAGCTCTCTGAATCTAGTGAGCTGGAGAGCATCAGAAATAGGGGAAATGGGCAGTGAAGACATATTCCATGATCAGAAGTCTTCCACCAGCTGAAGGCAGATTCTGAATCCAGGCCATTGTATTTAATGCCTCATTTATAAAATTGTAAATAAGCCAAGTAAACTGTGCTGGACCTGGCAATACAGTGTGAGCTGTAATATAATCAAATGTGCAATGTTATTAACAGATTAGCAAATAATATTAACTCTTTGAGTATTCACATCCTTCTTCGGACTGGTCTAGAGTGATTTTTCCCTTCACCTTTACTTCTTTTTATTTTCAGGGTCAAGATTCCTCAAATTGAGTTCTGCCTAGGAAGCTGAATTTTTCTAGTTGTCACCACTACTCTTCACAGTTTCTGGTGGCCCACAGTGATCTTCATGGATGGCAAGGCTTTAGATAAACCAAGCCAAACAAGCACACACATTACTGCAGAGAAGTATTGTTTATTTAGTATACAGTTTGCCTGCTCCATATGCGGGCGCACCATACGTGGCTTCCCATTTACATGGAAGTCACGTCGCCATTAAATGAATGGTATGTGTGGCCGCCATGCGCACGCCATGCCACCACAAGCACGAGCTTCATTGTATTAAATGGGGCTTAAGCTTATACGGGATTTGCCTGAGGCGGGGGAGTCAGGAACGAACTTATTATTACTATATTACTATAATAAGAAGAGGCAACCCCCCCCCACAAAAACCCCCAAAGACTAGAATTGTAACAAATATACTGATTTATCCTAGATGTTCTATGCAACAAGGATCAAAGTGCAGCTTTTATAACTGGAAAAGAACCTTGAAACTTATCTCACTAATTTTTAAAAGAAACATTTATTTGGCACAGATGGTTTGATAGATTATATCTATAAAAAGGTGCTTGGGCAATAAAAAACCAATTGCCTGAGGTTGCATCCAGACTCATTAAAAAGTCTAGAAAGTCCCAGGTTAGGTTCTGGTCGTTCCAATTTTATTTTGGAGATCCATACCATTTTGTTTCCCCCAGAATATTATCTGTCAGCTCTCAGTACAATAAGAGACTGTTTATACTAGTTCCCCAGGTCATTTTACTTTTACCCAGAATAGCAGCAGAAGAAGAAAAACTCAAACATTTTCAGTAAGTTTGGATGTTCCCTGATTCAAATGAAATGTTCTTCCTTAATAAGTTTGGAATTTCTCTGAAACAGAGCAATATCACAATCCGGCTGTATTAAGGAGGCTATTCCCAGAATCAGTAGACAGTTCAATCTAATGACTTCAAGAAGAGTATGAGTCACCACATAGTGATCATTTAATAATCACATTAGAAAAATAAGGCAATGTTGCCAGAGATGTAGATGTAGACATAATGACAAGAAAGCTCAGTATTGGCACAGAAGGTATGTAAAGAGCTGTGTGTGCATGTACCTTCAAGTTGCCTGTTGTCTCATGATGACCCCATGAATTTCAGAGGGTTTTCTAAGGCAAGGACTATTCAGAAGTGGTTTTGGCAGTTTTTTTCCCTCTAAAATATAGCCTACATGTTCTATTCAAGTACTAGCCAGGGCTGACTCTACTTAGCTTCCAAGATCAGGCAGGATTTGGTGCCTTCAGGGTATTAGGCTAGTATATGTAAACAAAAGGTGCAGTAATTCACAGTTTAGAATCCATCAAACTAATTGCAGATAACCTGCAGTGCACTGTGTCCTGCTTTGTAATGAAAGTCCCTTGGCTTTTGCTGTTTGCTTAGCAGTGCAGAAATAGTGGGGATGTCCAATGACTGTCAGGCTGCAGTTAGAAACTGGAAAGGAAATTCTTTGGATTCACATTTATATATGGAGACACTCATTTCAGACCTGCCAAAAGTGTTCATGGAATGGAATATACCTTGCTTTGAAAATGTGTGTATCTATGAACTTTGTGATGTGTTGTGGGGAAAGAAAATGCATACAAAAACCATGTATAAACAACAACAACAACAGAAGAGTACATTTGAAAAAACAATACAATTATAAATCAGTCAATGGAGGGAATTGTAACAAAAACGCTTTGCTGTTGTGTATTTCCAACTTATGTCAATCCTAAGGCCTCTCACAGGGTTTTCTGGGGCTTTTTAAGAAACCTAGTGGGTTTCCATGGCAGATTGGGGAATTGAACCCTGATCTCTAGAATCATAGTCCAATGCTCAAACCACTAGACCACACTGATTCTCAGAAAAATGCTTCAGAAAAATACAAGCAAATCTGTATATTTGGCATGCGGGACAAAAACATCTGCACAAATGCCCATTTTGCAGAAAAAGGAGCCATAACACAATAAAGAAAAAGAAAAAGAATGCCTGTGGAAATTAAGATACTCAATGATAGATGTTCACATTTCTAGCCACTGGATATGAGCAGGCCTAAACAAGAACAAAAAAAGGTTCTAGACTGGGACATTAAGCAGGCTACAGTCAAGACTGTTACAAACCCAGTATACATATCAATCATATGGATCATGTACTAATTCAGAAACTACAGTACTGTGTGGCCATTAATATTAGATAGCTTGATGAGAGCCATGCTTCCAGGATCAAAAATATCAGTTTTGGTACTCATAACACATGCATCCTACTTCTTCTCCAGCTCAGCTTCTAACCAAAGCTCAAAAACTATTCTGTTTTCCTCTCTTTCATTCACATAGGTCTCAAGGCCCAACATTAGCCCCATCCCAAATTGAGAGGGAAGGGGTGCATTCAGATGCATAGTGTGGGCTCAAACCACATCACTCCCCCACTTGAAGGGTATAACAAGCCAAGCTGAAATGAGATATCCTCAGGTTAAGATAAGTTTATCCCAGTTTGAGGGAGATTAGAATTTGGTTTAATTCAAATCAATCTGATATGAGCCCGTGTGAAGTTATTTATCCCTTTGAAATACACACCACTATACCTTTTCTGCCCTTCTATTACTTTATTTTTGTGCCTTTATCACTGATGCGACTGATCCAGAGGTGGATTAATTTTGGCTAATCTAAGCTTTCACAGAACGATTGAGATCTATTCATACAATCCTAGTAAAGCATGGGACTAGAATAAACAAATACTGGGAGATTTTTCTAAGCAGGAACATTCTGTTGGCAGGAATATAGGAAGGAATAAATATTTCCCATGCTGGTAGTTAAACACTAAGGTATTAAGAACAAGCCATTTTACCAGTGGCATGGGAATACTTCACTGTGGGTATAGCAGTCTCACAACTAATCTCTCATCCCTGTTTAACAGCAGGTGTGAAAATATGTAATGGAAAATAATTAGGTAGCTAATTCTCTGGTGATTGTGTCTGACATTGTGGCATTAAAAGATATTATAATTTGTAGAAAGAGAATATGCAACAGAGACTGATCTATGTAATGGATGCAAATAAAAGGTGATTGTTGTCACTGAGGTCACAGATGTGTTCTTATCGATTTCAGTTTGAGAAACCTAAGCTTGCCTCATTGCCATCATGAATATATATATATATATATATATATATATATATATATATATATATCACATTCTTGATTGTATTTTTCTGTATTTACACAATAGCAGAAGCATGGGAATTATTGACCCTTCAGAAATTTTTGGATATAAGTCCCTTAATTCCTTACTGTTGGCTATACTGGGTGAGGCTAATGGGAGGTATAAGCCAAAGTATAGGGACAGGTTCCTCTTTGATCCCCACACAATGCATTTTGCTTGTGGCATACTGCTGTTTTTAATAGCCTAACTGGTGCTCAAAATCCTATTTGATGAAAAAGCTGGTAGTAGTTTGCAGCTATGAGTTGAAATTGATGGTCCTACAGCTCTGTAGTTTCAGAAAAGCAGGTTTGAGATGAAATGTGACAGCCATGTAACTTGCACATACCAACAACCCTAAAAAAGATACCCTAGTTCACATGTGCATTTTCATTACTGGATGTCTAAGACATCTTTTGATGATTTGGTGTGCAATAAAAAGGCCATAACAATACAATACAGTTAGAACTTTCATTTTGCTTTACATAAACACAGTGCTTTTTTTTTCTAGAGCTAGATCATATTCAGCTGCCAGGTATCAGATTACAAATATAGCAGTCAAGTTCAGAGTAAGAACACAATGCACACACATGTGATTC
This sequence comes from Sceloporus undulatus, assembly GCF_019175285.1. NCBI lineage: Eukaryota > Metazoa > Chordata > Lepidosauria > Squamata > Phrynosomatidae > Sceloporus > Sceloporus undulatus. Next base: position 136,858,570 of record NC_056522.1, read on the forward strand.
TAGCAGTTACTGCAAGATTAAAGTTTCACCTTCCTCTGATCATGTATCAAGAGAAGCCTGGTCTACTGGGGTGAACATGAAAGGGTTACATGGGAAGTGAGGAAGTGATTTGGCCAAAATCTGATGACACAGATTAAATCAAGGTTGAAAGTTGACTTTGCCCACACCACTGAAAACTGGAAGCAGCCAGGGTGGATATAATGTGTAGTATCAAACATGCCTGCCTTTCTTCAATGCCTCTTTGGTGAATATGGAGAGTGAATCATAGAATCATAGAAGTTTCCTGCATTAATATTATCCAAAAGTTTTGGAAAACCCATAAGATACAAATGGTGCACATGATCAATCAGAACTTAGGCGGGATACACACCGCCATATAGTACGTATTGTATACGTACTAGGGTTAGGAAGGGGCGGTGCTTCCGCACCCCCCTAACCCTAGTACGTATACAATACGTACAATATGGCGCCGGCCCTTCTACATGGCCGGCGCCATCTTTACGTACTGGACGCATAGCGTCCAGATGTGTCGCGGCGCTAATGACGTAGCGAAGGGCCCCGCGGAAATACGCTCCGAAATGGAGCTTCTTTTTTGCTCCGCGCAGGAGCCGCGCGGTTTGGATGCTGCGGATCCCTCGCGAAGCAAATGGCGCTGGCGGGGGAATGCCGCAAAGCGGCGGTTTGTATCCCGCCTTAGAAAAGTTACTTGTGGGAAGTGCCAGGGATTGCCGTTTAAATTATTATGCTATGTTATGCCTCCATTATTATGCTATGTATAATGCTATGTACTTTGGATTTTGTACTCTGTATTCTTTATTTTTATTTGTTTATTTATTTATTTGTATAATTGCTTTATTGTTATTGTATTGCTATGATGTATTTGAGGGGGGGGGGGTTATTGTGTATTTTTGATTCCTTTGTTTTGTAATCCACCTTGATTCCACAAGAAAAAGGCAGAATATAAATATTATTATTATTATCCCCAGAATCCTTCAGTTCAAGAAAGCACAAATGTTCTAGGAAGCAAAAAGCTCACCATGCAAAACATGAAGGTTTCTATAGAAAAGAAATATGTTTCAGGGGCATCAAGATCATTACAGGATTTACTGCAAATAATACATCAAATGTCTGCTGTCCTCCAACACCGTTATTTTTATGCATTTTTACTGTATTTGTCCACCCCACCTTTGTGAAATGAATGTATGGAGAATAGAAGAGCAGCAGGTTTTTAGCAACAGTAATGTGACTACTTCTGCCTGAAAGTGATTCCCTTCTTCATTTTGATTCCTTTTCTCTCAGAACTGTGAGTCCCCAATTTTACTTTTAGGCTTTTATCACCCTCCTGTTTTTAACTCATAAATGGCAGGTGCTTGTGAGTTCCTCACAAGAGAAAAGATGCCCAGGCCAGGAATGCTGTAAGATAGATGATAGGATGAAACTGCATAGATGCAGCTTTACTGAGCCTATGGTGGTGGAAGCATCACCTTCCCATATCCTATGTTTGGCTACATTGTTGGCCAGTCCAACATTGAGTGCAGTTCTCACCACCAAATGTGGGGGAATACCTTACCTAATGATTTCCTGCCTGTCATTTCATAGAATTATAGAGATAGGCCATCCAGTCCAACCCCCTGTCACACAGGAGTACACAATCAAAGCACTCTTGAAAGATGGACAACCAGCCTCTCTTTAAAACCCTCCATGGCACTCTGAGGCAGCATATTCCACTGTCAAAGAGCTTTTACCTTCATAGAATCGTAGAATTGGAAGAGACCACAAGGGCCATCAAGTCCAACCCCCTGCCACACAGGAACTCACAATTAAAGCATCCCTGACAGATGGCCATCCATCCTTTGTTTAAAGAGAAGGAGACTCCACCACTCTCGGAGCACTCAGGTAAATTCCTGCATATGATATCCTTGTAGCACCTTGTAGCACTCAGGTAAAGTCCTATGGACCCTAAGCCCCTGGGGTCTTATCAGAAAGAATATGGGGACCATATGTTAATTGATGGTATTAAGTTTGTGGTGTTTGGTTTTGTGCCAAAAATTCAGATTATTTGGGTTTCCAAAATAAGCAGGAAATGAAAGAACTTGCTGCCAATACAGCCAGAAGCTTATACTGTGAACCAGAGCACATTAAGGCACATAGGAATATTTCAGCAAACCACCTGTCTAATTACTCCATTGTAAGCCATTGTTGTATCTCACTCTAAAACCTGTGTTTGCAGTTGTTCAGAAAAGATGCTGACTCAGCTATGGGATTTCAGAAAAACAGTTACCATGTTTTCCTTTTGGTTTGTTTCTTGGTGACTATTTAACACAGGTCTCATGTTACCTTTATTATGCAGACACAGGAGATTATGCAAACTGCATTAATTCTGCATTGTAGATGCATGCTAATCATCCTCCGTGAATTGGGGGGGGGGGGAAATCTGTAGCTCAGCAGAGAGATGTTTCTACTCATTCATTGTCCCTACAAATTTTAAAAATGCTTGAGTTTTTTTCTTCTAGAGTTCGCATATGTTTTTTGTTTCGTCTGTGTGTTTGTTATTATTACTGGATCATGTTTCCTGGGGAATCTGGGTACTGTAATCCAAGAAAGTAACATTTCCAAGCTCTGTGAAAACCAGCATTCTAACTCATGTGGAAAATCTACACAAATAGAGTAGGCTGCTCACATTTGCTTCTAACTCATTAAGCGCAAAGAGGAAAGCAATGGGACAGAGAGGAGGAACATGTGTAATCCTTCATTGTGTAATCTGAAAGCCTGACTGGCTCTTAAGTGAAACATAGAAATAAATTTAAATATAGACTACTCTTGCGACTAATTTTAAAAACTCAGCTGTTTGTCAGATGGCCAACCCTGCCCCCGGTTTGGGCTTCTGAAGAAGAGGAGCTCAAGAATGTTCCAAACATCATCCTAAAAGCCAGGCCTCTTCTATATATAAACAGATAAACAGTGACACCAAATTATCCATTCAATGTGTAAGCTTGTTTGTTTTCCCACAAAGTTGCCTTCCACCCATGTGCTTTTCCTTCACAAGAGGACAAAAATGTACATGTTTATTGCCAACCTCCTGACAAATTTGTATGACTAGGGAGCTGATGAATCATTTAGAAAGCTTTTCCAACTTTGTGTAATATACACAATGGATGAGTCATTTGGATTCCATCAAACACATGAAACTGGCTTATACTGAATCAAGCCATGCAGATTTTAGCCCATCTAAACCATCTTGACAACTGCATCTCTGTGTGATTGCAAGTGAAGGGTTTCGACATCTGTACAACTTGAGTTTCTTTGGCCCATTACAGACGGGTACCCTAGGACGGACTCAGTCCGTGCTAGGGTTAGAAAGGGGCGTTTGTTCCAGATGCCCCTAACCCTAGCACGGACTGAGTCCGTACAAAATGGTGGCGGCCGTTCCACATGGCCGCTGCCATTACGACGTCACGACCGCACCGCCTCCAAACGAGGCAGCGCAGACGTGACATCTTTGCGCCACGTGAGGGCACATAGAGCACCCTTTCCGCAGTGTAAGGAGGAACTCTGAAACAAAGCTCCTTCTGGGGTTTGCGTCGCTGGGCGCAGCCTTTACATGGCTGCACCCAATGACGCAGAGGAGAAAGGGGACAAGCGGCCCCTTTCTCCTCCTCCCTGCCATCGCCGGGTGTCCTTGGGGCTTGAAGCCCCAAGGACACCCCTTTCCAGGCCACGGGGAAGCGGCCTTTTGCCGCTTCCCTGCGGCCTGCAAAGCGGCAGATCGGGGTCTTGGAGGCTGCCGGTCTGGCAGCTGAGGCCCCGATACAGTGGGGAAAGGGGCGGGTGCAGGCTGCCCCAAATGGGCTGTCTGTAACCTGCCATTGAGAAGAGATTCTGGGCACAAGGTTCTTTAAACTTGTATTAGGCAAGGAGAAAGTGTTGGACAGGAACAGAACATGTGTACACAGATTTCTCATTCTTCCTAATAGATTAACTATTGACATGCCCATATAGACATATAAGCAGAGAAGCGGAAAAGTAGCTGTGAGAAACTTCCATGTGTAATACTGTGCTTGTGTTGTGAACCAATTAAGCACAATTTATTCAGTTTAAAAAGATGCAACAGTAGAATGAGTAAAACCTTTTAAACCAGGAAAATGACTACAGTAATATCAACTCACAAATGGATAGACACCATAATAACGTCCTAGCTTTTATAATGATTTGATAAATGGCTGTAAGAGATAGCTTTTGTGCTGAAGAACCAAGCCTGTATTTAGGAAATCTCAACATACCTGAGCTTAGAAAGTAGGAATCCAGAACATCCTCTCAACTATATAGTAGGGATGGCATCTCTGTATCTTTTTTCAAGCAAGCAAGTTTATTGTAATTTAGCAATTTGTTGTTATATGACAATGTGTACATTGTTATACTCCTTCTCTTGAAAATAATGTACCACACTGTGCAGAAATCTAAATTTTAAGTTGTATTAGTTGACTAAAGTGGTGCATACTCAAGTTAGTGACTACCTTTCAAATGTAGCAAACAACTGATGGTACTAAAGTATTTCTCTGGTGAAGAACTTTGGTTAATTTCCTTTATATAGAATATATCCTACTGAAGCTTCAACCTCAAAAAAAAAAAAAAGCTGTCAAATGTCTTCCTTTTAATTGCTGGCTTTGGTGAGTATCTGAACAGTTGTTTTCTCTTTTCAAACTAATTTCCTGTGTTCCTGCTCACCACATGGCAAAAGGTTCACAAAGTAGGACAACAAATTATCATCAGATTGACTAATCTGCACCAGGTTGACAGATTCTGGCCCTGTTGCTCCATTGCCACTCAAATGCATTTGAGAACTGTGGGAAAGAGCAGTTTTAATTGTAACAGTAACATGAACAGTGGTGGAAGGAAGGGGGAGGGAAAAAACAAAATGTGTCAGCACCTTTAAGACCAGGTGTTTTAATTATTATTATTATTTTCGCATGAGTTTTTGCAAATATAAACCAAATTCTTCAGATGCAATATCACGTAGTATTAAGGCCTCAGGCATAAAGCATATTTATACAGTTATGGAATACAATGTAATAGGATTTGGAAAGATACAAAGGAAGAAACTATCTCCAAACCACATATTGTTGATTGCCATAGTGTTTTGCTATTGGAATCTTCAAAGAATTCTCAGCACAAGGAGGCTTAAGTTTTAACACTGGACTTTGAAATTACGTATTGTGTGGGTCAGATTTACTTATACTCAGAGCAGCCATTTTACAATAACAAAAGTAAAGTTAGTCATGATTAATTCCAGTAATTCTAAGTCTAGATCCATTCCTACATCTGTATCACAGGGCCATGTAATGCCCAGGAAATTCATTTTGGAATCCTGCACAGTAGTTTTAACAAGAATATAGGCTTTTATTATGCCATATCCTTATTTCAATTGTAAATCATTTTATGATTCTATGATTCTACGATTCTTCCATATATAACCTTGCCATGTTTTCCCGCCACTTCTCACTTTTTTTTAGCAGGAAAAAAATAACCTGTTAAAGAAGAAAAGGTCTTTTTATTATAAGTGCTGGGAGTCCTTCATCTGGAACCATACAGACATTGTGTCCTGTAGGATCCACTAGATATGCTATCATCTCTGTTTTCTACACACTTAGACCTAAGCAAGGAGGAGAAACAACACAACTATGTACATAGTATGTTCTAAATAGCTACAATAAAATTCATCTAGGAGATGAAGAATTAATAAGCCTAATGTCTTCAATAACTACTGTTCATACATAACATCAGAACAATTACCATATTCCTGGTCAGGAGATACTCTTTCATTAGTTCTACAAATTATATCCAAAGTGGAACATTTAAACAAGCTCTACATATGTTCAAAAAACTGCAACAAGCTTCAAGAAGTTATGAAAGTATTCCAAAATATTATCTCCTATGTGCTGAAACTGATTAAATTAAAACTTCTTTATGTGTGATTGTTTAGTCTTAAAGGTTTAAAAAGTTCAGAGTTCATACTAGACTTTCACAACTTGAGGTTTCCCAAGCCAAAAATGCAATTAAGTTGTATTTGACTTAGATGGTCACAAATTGTGCAGGTCTGAGTTGTACTACAAAGATGTCTAATTCTGCTTCTATCTTTGAGCCCTATGGTATAGATGAATCATTCCTTTGCTGTAACTGGTTGGATATGAAAAGAAAACAGAAGTTTCACACAGCATATGACGTAGTGCTCTGTTATCCATAAACACCCTACCCCATGGCCAAGAATATTCAAATGGAAATTCAGAGATTATTATTCATCACTAATTCTCCACCTGCCAAAAAAATGAAGCAATTAAAAAGTGGAACCTAACAAATGCAGGATCCCTTAAGTAAAACTCTTACTAGCAATTTGCCTGTAAAAGCTGGAGAGGCCGGTGCCGCAATTGCATTTTATTTCAAAAATAAATAATACGTTGGCACAAGTCAGGGCTGAAGTACACCAGAAAAACGGCACAGAATTGCATCAAAAGTAACTGCTGGACACCCATAGATGGAGTAAAACAGTCAAAAACATTTATTAAGAATATAAAATAAAAATCTAAGGCAGAGAGGCTACACCCATGCTGTCTTGCTGATCCATTTCCCATGTGCTCATCCATTACTGCTTGGATCAGCCTCTTTTAGGTTCAGTCAAGAGCCCTCTGTTGCCAATTTCTGAGAATGCAGCAGGAGCCAACCATCAAGGACCCAGCTGCTCCAAACTGGTCATAGTTCTATGGTAACTTCCTTCTCATGCATTTTGAAGGCCCTATTAACCCCCAGTTTATTCTGCTTATCTTTCCTTTCTCATCTTAAAACCTGGCAGCTATGACATAAGCAACAGTTTCTGGTTTGTTGTGAAGTCGAAAACTTTCACAGTCAGCATCCATAGTTTTTGTGGGGTTTTCAGGCTATGTAGCCATGTTCTAGTAGAGTTTATTCCTGACATTTTGCCAGCATCTGTGGCTGACATCTTCAGAGTTTCTTGTTTTCTATCCCTAAAAGGAAACTGCAGTTTAACATAACAACACTTTCAAATCCTGCCCTCATTGGAACTCTCCAGAGAAGGGAAATCTCCAAAGACATGCCACAAAGACAGGGAGGGGGATGCTTCCTGGCCCCATAAGGTGACTGTAAGGCAACCCAGGGATACCCAAACCATTGATGAGGTTGGGAGGGGGGTGTACCAAGCCTGGCCAAGGAAAGAAGCAGAGGCCTGGGTGCAGGCCAGTATATAGCCAGCAAGCCTTGTGAGGTCAAGGAAGATGTGAGCTATCCCAAGTCTTGCAGGTCTCAGTTGATCTCGCAAGACCCAGGCTCCTGCCAAATCTCACAATGCAGCAACCATTATGGGTTTTCTTCCCTAATGTGTGCAGCCAAGCCAACGGCTTGGGGCCAGTGTCAACTGCCATTGCTGTAAAAAAGTGTGTGTGTGTGTGTAGTTGTGTGTGTGTGTGTGTGTGTGTGTGTGTGTGATAGAGAATGAATATAAGAATGAATTGGTTCTCTCATACATATATGTATGCACATACACACACAAACACACCGACACATATATATGGTGGTGGCAGCAGAGGATAAACAGTCTTGTTGTCCTGTGGTGAAAAATGCCGCACAGGAGCCTTGAAGACATAGGTGCCCAAAGTGTGGGAATAGAGGAAGTCCTTACATTGGTGGCAAAAGTGGGAATCGAGGAAAGCCCTCACTGTTGCTAGATTACCACACTACACTCTTATAACACTGCTATTCCATTTTAACTGCTCTGGCTGCCTCCTGTTGCATTCTGGGAGTTGCAGTTAAGGAAGGGGCATTTAGAATTCTCAGCTAGAGAGCACTGAGGCCTCACTGAACTACAAACCCCAGAATGCAACAGAGACAGTGGGGGAGGAGTGGTGGCAAAAAGGAGCTTTCAGATTTGGGACCCTGCTTACGCTTTGTGAGCTTTGTTGGGACTTGGCTGGCACTGCTACTTTTGCTTTCTTTCATCAGACTGAGAGAAGAGGTAGAAACCATTTTTATTTTTGTGGGAGAGTAGACACTTGTAGCTGTGTTGGGTACTTTGCACCAAGTCACCTCAGGAGCAGCAACCAAGAAGGTGGTGAGCAGCAACCAAGAAGCTTCTTTCTTGTGCTGGTCTTGCAGCAAAGGCTGGCATGAGTGAGAGGCTTCTCGGTCACTGCTTAGCCAGCTGCTCAGTTACTGCTCCCAGAATGACAGGATGCAAAGGGAGAATAAACTAAGTAGCTAGTCAAACAATGACCATAAAGACTCTCACCTGTGCCAGCCTTTGCTGCAAGACCAGCACAAGAAAGAAGCATTTCGGTTGCTGCTCACCATCTCCTTGGTTGCTACTCCCAAAGTGACTTGGTGCAAAGTAAGCAGCGACTGAGATTGGCTGGAGTAGAACTGTAGACCTAGTATCAAAAAAATATGTCCGTGGGGTGTGTGTGTGCTAGGATTGTTGGCCAAGAGGAAAGGGGATGGTAGCCTGGAAAAGTTTGAGGACCACTGTCTTTCACCATCATTATAGTTTCTCACCCTCCGGTATTATGCATTATGGCTGAGACCCTGTATCAGAGGCTACAACACACAATTTTACGATGGTGGTGCTGTTTTGCAACTATGCTACTGGACTGCAAGAATGCACATTGGGGCTCCACATCAAATATCCCATTGCATAAAAGATGCATGCTGTGCATCAGGACACATTGTGTGGTGGCCATGCTGCTGACCCTGTATAAATGTTTTGATAGTTTACCTGTTTCTTTGCTCCCTCCTCAGAATCAGTGGCACAATTCAACTTTACACAACCATATACCAGTTTATAATGGTGTAACTTCCTAACAGGATTCGTGCCTCCATTTTTTCCTGGACAGAGCAGTCATGCTGTGAAATAATTAAATGCTAGAAAAAGTCTGTTTCTTATACAAGGCACCCAACTCCTAATGTTAACTTATTCCCTTCAGAGTTATAGGGCAGAATCTGGCTTACTAACTTCCTGCCTAATGGATCTTTCAACACAAATTGGACTTATATGGCTCTATGTTTCCCTTGGGGGGATTACTGCTGGGTTATGATCATTTTGTTTGTCCTTTATCTATTATTTACATTTCAAAAACATTCTCTTTCCTTCCCCCAGCCCTGAAAATGTACAGTTATTCCTGGCATCAATAAAAGGATTTAGTCCAGATAATAAATGACCAATTACTGTATACTGTCCAAGCCAATAAGTTGCAGAAACATATGTTGGAAATGGTGTGTGTTGTCCTTTAGAGTTAGAGTTCTGGCACAAGTGAAACACTAATATAAATGATTGCATCTGTTCGTAGAAGTGTACTAATATGATTCGATGCAGCATGAAGAAGAAAAAAACCACAAGGCTGTTTCCAGAGTGTCCAAGAAATCAGGAAACAAAATTAAGAAAGGTATCAAACCATTCCGGTGTATCAGGAAAATTCTAGATAACTGACTGGTTCACATAATCTTATACTGTGTAAGTAGAATTCCCAGATCTCAGAGCCTGGTCCTGAGTCCTGCCCCCTCTTTCCCAGCTCTAAGAGCAAGAGGAAAGAATCTCAGTATGTTTCCATATTACTTAGACTTGATGTTTTTGGTTCTGTGCATACTCTGTGCAACTGTGATATAATATACATAATATAGTATACATAAGGAGTAAAACTCTTTCTGGTTCTGTGAAATTTGGATGAAGCTAGGCCAGCAAGTCAGTAACTAAAAATATACAAGTTGTAAGCCAATTCAGGCTTTCCTTCATCAGAGGTATTTAAGACAATAAGTCCAAGTTGAGTCATTGAAGCAACTTGAGCCTGACTTGAGTCCAGGTCAATCAGCTCAAGTCTACATCATTTTTATGTGCACATCTCTCCTACAGCACACATTGTGTAATATGTATTTGGACAGACTGCCGCGCACTACATACACATCATCCTCTACTTCCATTTTTTTGCTAACAAATTCATAGTTATAGAGATTGATCATTGCAGGAGATCAATCTAGAGCCATGTTCTTTAAAGCTGGATGGGGGTGTTGGGAGTTCTAGTCCAGCACATCTGGAGGGCACTAGATTGAAGAAATCGCTGTCAGGCCCACATCATAGAAGAAGATGAGAGGAGACAGAAAGAGCTTGCCTTTCTTAGGGGCGGGGAATCCAAAAGAAACAGCCTGTTTGTGATCCAGGAGGAAAGGATGGAGGGAAAAGGCATATTGTAATTATGAAGATGACAGATTGTAATATATGAGAGCTTTCATCATATGCTCAAAGCACACAGTTCACCACTAGAAACAACTGACATGAAGTGGGATGAAAAAATTAACTGAATATAAGTGGATGAAAAAGAAAAAGTCTACCCAGCATAAAATTAGGAGCTAGCAACACACCTCAGATTATTCAAGGTTATTTTAATTAATAAACTGCTATATTTATCTGAACCAAAGATAACACAATCAGGCTTGGAAAAGATCAATATACATCCCTATTCACAAAAAAGCAGACACAAGAGGCTGCAGCAACTATAGAGCCATAGCACTAATCTCCCACGCAAGCAAAATTATGTACAAAATTCTCCAACGCAGACTCCAACCATACATGGAGAGAGAAATCCCAGAGGTCCAAGCAGAGTTCAAGAAAGGAAGAGGCACTAGGGATCACATCTCAAACATATGATGGCTAATGGAGCACATCAATTAATTTCAAAAGAAAAACAGCATGCACTTTATAGACTATAGCAAAGCATTTGACTGCATATACCATGAAAGGTTATGGAACGCCCTTAAAGTCAGGGGAGTGCCAACACATCTGATAGTCCTGATGAGGAATCTGTACTCAGAACAATAGGCTACTGTCAGAATGGAATACTGAGAAACAGAATGGTTCCCACTTGGCAAAGGGGTCAGACAAGGCTACATCTTATTACCCTACCTGTTCAACCTATATGCAGAACATATTGTAAGAAAAGCAGGCTTGGACACAGAAGAGGGGAAAGGGAAAATAGGAGGAAGAAATATCAATAATCTAAAATTTGCTGATGACACCATAATACTAGCAAAATACCTCCCAGACCTTGGAACAACTACTAAGAAAGATCAAAGAAGAAAGTGCAAATGGAGGCTTACTGTTGAACATAAAGAAAACAAAAATAATGACCACAGAGAACTTACATAAATTCAAACTAGACAATGAGGAAATAGAAATAGTAAAAGAAATCTCATATCTGGGATCAAGCATTGATAAGAATGGGAACTGCAACCAGGAAATCAGAAGATTAAGAATGGGGAGAGCAGCTATGAAAAAGCTAGAAAAGATCCTAAAATGCACAGATATACAACTCAACACAGAAGTTAGAATCATAGAAGCTATTGTATTCCCTATTACCATGTATGGATGTGAGAGCTGGACAGTTAAGAAAGAAGATAGGAAGAAAATCAATTCATTTGAGATATGGTGCTGGAGAAGCATGCTAAGACATACCATGGAGAGCCAAAAAGATAAATAAATGGGTGCTAGAGCAGATCATGCCAGAGATCTTCCTGGAAGCCAAGATGACAAAACATAGGCTGTCATACTTTCGACACATCATGAGAAGGCATGAATCACTGGAAAAACCAATAATGTTAGGAAAGGTGGAAGGAAGTAGAAAGCGAGGAAGGCCACATGCTAGATGGATGGACTTTGATAAAGACCACAAATGTAAGTTTGCAGGAGCTGGGCAGAGCAGTAGAGGACGGGGGGGGGGGGGGCTGGAGATGTCTCATCAGCAGGTTTGTCATGGGTCGAGATCGACACAAAGGCAATTAACAACAACAACAGGGGAGGAGAAGGCTGCATCTCTCAGTGACCATACAGTCTGGGAGATTCTGTAAGTTATAGTTCATTCCAAGCTCTGCTGTGACTTCACTGTTTACCATTCACCTCCTGTCATACGTGTCTAGACTAGACAGATAGGTTATGTTTTTAGCTTACAAGCTAATGGTTCATGCAGTGGAATTTAGTCCAGAATAGTTAATATCATAGTAAATTTAATATCATAATACATTTCTTAGCCTTCAAAAACAAGATGCTGTTGTTTCGATGTAACAAACCAACATGGCTATCCTTTGAAAAGAAATACACAAGAATCTGCTAGACATACTTTTTACACAATTGTAGGACCTCTTTTACAAGTATTTGTACAATGAAGTAGTAAGAACTTCCTGCACATGTTTTTTTGGACCCATGCCACAAAAAATGAATACACAGACTTGTTCTAAACAGTACTTGGGTTTTTTATTTTTTTTAAAAATACTGTCTTTTCCTCCAATATTCTCATTATATAAAAATTCTTGTGTACAAATGGTTTTTCTTAAAAATTTTCAAATTACCATCATTGTTGTTGTCTGCTTACTGAGGAAATTCAACATTCATCAGTCAGCAGACTTAATAGAAACCAAAAGTTGTCTTCCTGTAGCTATTAATTGCATAACAAAATACTGTTAAATATGCATTTTCCGTTAATCTGTTTCTTAATCCTACCATACTTTCACATGCTATGGGAAAGAGAGAGATGTTATACTGTTATCGAATGCATCCTTTCCCATAAGGAAATATAAATTCCTGTAATAAGCCGAGTGCAGTCATTAAACATTTATATAGTCAATGGTATTTGACACAGTTGATACCACCATTGTGTGTTTAGAATTTACCTCCAAAAGAGGAAATAGCACAGCTGTTTTCTTTCTAGTAACACTCAAGTTATTTATATGTAATTAAATAGATCACACTTTTCCTGGGTTTTGCTGCCTAAATCTTAACAATATTGATCAGCTGTTACTTTAGCCGCTGTCTCCTGCAATGCTGAGCAGCTGACTGAAATCTCTCCATACTAACCAATGCTTGCAACAACAGCAGTCTTACCATATAATCGTATGCATGTCCCTTCAGAAAGATGTCCCTTTGAATTCAATGAGTCTTTGGCTAGAATCCTATATCAGCTTGTACTTACTAAGTACTTAATTAGGTAACATCTCCCACAACCTCCCAAACCTGACAGAAGCATGTTCCAGTGACTGGCATAATGGGGATCCTTCTTCCTATGCAGCTCATGTATGGTAAAATAAGTTGGAGAAGTGAGTTACAATCTTGGCAATAGTGTCAAAATTGTGACATTGTTGTTGTGTGCCTTCAAGTTGTTCCCAGTTAATTGCAGCCCTCAGATGAAACTATCATGGGGGGGGGGGGGGGGGTTGGAAAATTTCTTCAGACGGGATTTACCATTGCCATCCTCTGAGAATCCAAAATGGTTAGGTAAATGTTTCATATTAAATTTTGTATTAAAATTCATATTAAATCATAAAACTTTAAATGGTTCTCCTGTTTTATTGCAACATCAAATGTATTCTTATCCCCAGTTTTTGTTTGGAGTTATTGTGCATGAATGTATTTTTTTATCATAAATTTCTTCATGGACCAGACGGGTGATTCAGTCAATCAATATTATCAACAAACACCATTGTCACATTTAACACTACATAGATCTTACACAAAGACTGAAATAATGATACAGGCCCTGCCCTCAGATTCACAACCCGAAAACCAAAGTGATAAGGGAAGCAAGGTGGAAAGTGGGGAAATTACCTTCCTTATGACATCATATGTTTGAATGATGGCTGAGCAAAATGTTTCTGGAAAGGAGGGAAAAAAACACAGGAGCTGCTACCAGCCAAGCTGATGAAATCAGCCATGGTATTTTCCCTCTCCCTCAGCTGTAGGCAGGTAGGATGAAAACTAATCAGGCTGCAAACCTAGGGCTGAGTGCCTGAGAATAAGTCTCACTGAATGAAGTGAGGTTTGCTTCTGAATATATATGACAGCAATTGCACTCTCAAAGACAATGCATTTTTTTTATTCTTCACAAAAAGTGGGGAAAGAAAAAACACGCTGAAGAAAACATCAACCGTGGCTTGCCTTCAGGTGGTTTTTAAGCACAGGCAGTCCTTTAGATGGACTGAATCATTCAATGAGTGCAACATTAAGCCTGGTCCAAGAAATTTGACCACCTGACCACATTCTACTTATGGAGATCATGCAGAGTGATAGCTGGATTTAACTTCCAAAGTTGCAGTGAGAAGTACCCATGGATGGATAGGAAGGAAGCTCAACAGGTGTAGGGCAGAATTTGTAACATCCACAGCATGCACAGCTCCTTTATGCATTCTGGGTAGTAAATCTACTCCAGAATTTAGTCCAAACATTCAATGATCTATCCGGGCTGCGGAATCGTATCTCTCAAATAGATTTAACACCTTGGATAAATCTTTGAACATTCTAAACTCTAGGATGATTTCATTGCCCTACTGACACTGGAGCCACAGACACCACTGAGCTACCTCATTTTCTGCCTAATGGCAGGACTGGCCCACATTATAATTGCATATAACCCCTATTTACCTGCTGGTAAATGAGATGGGAGTGAGAGAGCAAGAGAGAGAAAATGCCCCCAAATCACTCATGGGCCTTTAATTCAAATACCTACCAGGTTGAGCTCCATGGGGATTTTTAACATAGCAGTTAAGTCATTCAGCATTTTCAATGCAAGCAGAATTTATGGTAACAGAAGTCCATCACTCTTCTGGAGTGCAAAGAACAGCAGGGATGTAAAATTATGACCAGCTGCTGGAAAAGAGCAGCAGCTGTGTTCAGATGTTCTTAATCGGCTGTGAATGAGAGTCCCTGCAGGAAACCCAGCAAGGGAAAATGACAGAACTTGCACACCATTGTCACTAGGACATGGGTTGCTTGGCAGATAAGCAGAAACTTAGGTAGTAGCACTCCAACCCATTCTAAGGCACCTTGGAGAAATCCTTGATCTTTCATATCATAGGCATCGCAATAAGTTATCAGTAAATCTCTAACTAGGCTACTGAAACCCAGCTGGTCTATTTCCACGCATAGGCATCTTCATATCAGTTCCCCTCTCTCAACACAGTGGATTATTTGTTACTCATTTGTTTAAAGTATTTCTGTACTGATTTCTGAAATCCACACAACAGTAACAAGTTTATTGATTAGTCAGCTGACCGTATCAAGAAAAGCACAATACAAATTGCAAAATACAAAATAGAAAATCCGAGTGTCAAAATACATACAAAAATAAAACTTGGTCACATCTAAAAGCTCATATAAAATTAAGGCAAGAGTTAAGCGTTAAAACCAATACTAGCTAAATAAAAGCAAATATAATAAAATAGGGTGCAAAAGACATCAGACTAAGATCAGACAAACCACCTAAAACAGAGTAGAGGAAATCAATAAAGGTATTAAATAAACTCATCTCCATGACACGAGACCCTATTTTGTATGATAAATTGATCTCTTGAATAAGCAGCTTTTACAATAAATTTTGCAATACATCGCACTAGGTGCACATTCTTTCCAGAAAGGAGGAGGGACAATTTGACAGTGGGATCTCAGTTGGTCATATTAACCAAAAATGGTTTTAAGTAATGGGATCTCTCCTTATCATATAGGCAACCATCGAACAGGATATGTGTAATGTGCTCTACAGCTGAAGTGCCACAGATACATATTCTTTCGGGGTAGGTATTTTTTGGAATTGCCCTGTTCTTACCATGGCGTTCAGTTGTTCAAATCTGGTTCTAGTGAATGCTGTTCTCTGGCTCTGTATTAGGTATGACCTAAAATACTTTTCAAGGCCAAATACCATTTTATTTTTAGATATCTCTAATTGCGCATTGATATCCCAGACCCTTTGTTTTAAAGATTCATGGACTGTACACCTACCTAGGTGAAAATAGGAAGGAAAAAAGCCTAGTTGAAACAATAGAAGGGATAGTATCATAACTTGACCTTGAATTGAATGGACTCCAAGTTCTGCTCTGACATCTTGAGCTGGGGTGTTCTTATCAGTTCCAAGAATCCTCCTTAGGAAGCAGTTCTGTGCCTGCTCCAAAGGGGGAGCTTCTAAATAGCCCCATAATTCTGCACCATAAGATAGAATGGGCAATAATTTTAGCTCTATAGACTTTTAGGATAGGGGATAAGCTTGTAGGATGATTGTAGTTAATTAACTTATAGAGCACATTAGAATTTGCTATAGCTCTCTGTTTGTTTCTTCTAAAGTGGTTTGCCCATTTCCCTGTATTTGAGAATATGAAACCCACACAGATTGTAAACAGACTATCATCCTGTTTTGTTGCTGTTAACTCCTGTCAAGTTGACTTCAACGTATGGTGGACCTATGAATGAGAACCTCCAAGTCACTCTGTCATCAACAGCCCCACTAAGGTCTTGCAAACTCAAGACTGTCCCTTCCTTGTCTGAGTTTATTCATCTGCAATGTGAGCAACTCTGGTCGGTGCATAATACATAATGCTTAATGACATCACCAAGAGCCATCCCTAGTTCTCATGCTTTGGCCTGCAAAAAGCAGAGCCTTGGACAATCCTGAACTAATTTCATTTATTACATTATAGCACATCTTTGCTGCCAAGATGGTATACATGGTTCTCTTGACTTTTATACTCACAGCAGACTTAACATAAGCCACAAATTGCCTAAATTCACTCAATGAGTGTCATACCCAAGTGAGAAATTGGATTCAAATCTCCTATGTGAGATGTCCAAAGAACTCTACAAGTCCTCTCCTGCAGTGCTTCCTGGAAATGTTCAGCTTCCAAGATTGCCATTTTATCAGTCCAGTTCAAACTATCTAACAAAGCTTGGCTTGGCTTGGGTCTTAAACTTAATCTTTTTTCTAACTAGAACTATTACAACGAAAAGAAATGACAGTCTATATTGGTTGCTTTAATTTCTTTTAAAAAAAAGCACTTCCAAATGAATGGCTGTAATGAAACAGCAGAATGACATGACTGGAAGAAATAACAAACAACCCAAACCAAACAGTTTCTATAGATTTAACACTGGACTACACTGAAACTGTTTTGCATTTAAATTGTTGTCAGTTGAGTTGGGAATTGGGTAATACTTAAGAAGATGCATTATTTGCCTGTCCATCTAAATCAATATGTCAACACTGCTTACATCAGAGATAAAATAGCCTAGAAAGAAGAGAGAATGAATGCCCTAATCTTTGCATGGACCTAAATAATTTAGCAAACCTGGCATTAAACCGAGAACGATGGGTTTTTTAATTTTAAAAATCCCATACAGCTTGGAGTTTCTTCAATTATTTAATTTGGCAAACCTGTGTGTGCAGCAAACGTAAGTGAAAGAATCCTTGTACAAACACTAATCTAGATTGCATTTGTTTTCATTTGAAGTGTTTTGCAAGCATACTATATGAAATATGGTTTATTGGAGAGAACAACTTGTATTTTGGGAAACTTCTTCTTTTGCTTGAATATTTATTAGGAAACCTTCTCCCAGTAGATTTAAAAAATGATAACACAAAATTTCCTAAAATGGGAAGAAACCTGCCATTTTTCCCCTTTCCATGTGTGAACTAGCCAATATTGCAAAATCTTCTCAACTTCATGACCTCCATCCTAAGGAGGTGATAAAACTGTAGCCTAAAAAAACCATCAGATGCAAACAATCTGAGTGTTGGAGTTGATCAAAACTGAGCAGAAAACAAAACTCATTGCTAAACAAAATACATGGTAACCATATATTAGTGAAAATGTTATTACCCAATTCCCTGAATTTTAATAGTATATATTTTATTACTAATGTATGGTGACCATATACAGTAGTACACATATAGTATATTGTATTGTCATGGTTGTTTCTTCAACTTCTATGTCAGACTTTTAGAATAACATTTTTAAAAAGTCTTTGAGCTGGGGTGTTCTTATCAGTTCCAAGAATCCTCCTTAGGAAGCAGTTCTGTGCCTGCTCCAAAGGGGGAGCTTCTAAATAGCCCCATAATTCTGCACCATAAGATAGAATGGGCAATTGGTAATTAATGAAATATCTGCCTTTTAAGCAAAAAATAAATGAAGTTCAATGTTAATATTTTTCAGCGGCTGCAATAAAAACCCAACAATGATCCAAAGTGCTGGGGTGGTTTGCAGAAACCATCTCATGACTTCTATTTATTTGAAGTCAGATCATTCCCTTCTGGTAATTTATATGGCGAGTTGCGGACAGCAGTTATTACAGCTGTAATGACAATATGGGAGGTTTTAAATTTTTTTGTCACTTCCTAGAAGGACAGTTTCTCTATAGTTTAATTAGCAGCAGAAGAAATAGAAACCCATGTTAAGTGATGCTGCTGTCTGAAAGCTTCCTGGAATTCTGAAACGCAAATGAACTGGTGGAGCTGTGTTGTTACAGTTAATGATGCTGCCGGACAAGGAAGTGACAAAAATCTTTTTTTTGCTGAATGCTCTCAAGGGAGAAAAAAAGTAGTAACCATTTGTGGAAGAATCTCAAAAATCAAACTTCAACATTACCACCGCTATCTCTCCAATCTATCACAACCTATCCCATCTTTACACCAGGAATGAGCTTCAAAAGATCTTCAATCAACAAATCTTCAATTATTCAAGATTTTGTATCATTTTGAATCATACCAAAATAACTTTGAAAAATAGTTTTCAATGATATAAAGCAGGGGTGGGCAACTATGGAGGGTCTGGGACCATTTCCCACCATTTAGGGCCACACTAGCTGCTTCTGCCAAAAAACAAACAAACCCAGAAGTGTCTGGAAATTCACTTTTAAAAACAGAGCTTGCACCTTGCTTTAGCTAAGAAGCCTATCCCTTTGGGGTTTCTAGAGGAATGGTCATCAATTTTTTTTAAATATAAATTTGGGAAATAGAAAGCTTCATACAAAAAGCCTTGATGGGATGAATAATTCCCACCCCAGTATCAAGCAAAGGCTAAAGTAAGGACAGTAACATCAAAGAAAAATTGTGTCCAAAGTCAGGAGTAGAGCTGCATTTGAGGAGAATGAATCACATGGCTTGCATCTGGACTGCAGAAATAATGCTGTTTGATACTACTTTAATTGCCATGGCTGGATGCTATGGTATCCTGGGTTTGCAGTTTGTTGTGACACCAGAGCTCTCTGATAAAGAAGGACAAATATCTCCAAAGATTAGAAATTCCAGAATTCTATAGCACTGAGCAATGCCATTTAAAGCAGTGTCAAACATAATTTCTCCAGTACAGATACAGCCACAGACAACAGAAGGTGGAACAATGTCAGTCATCACTTCATTGGATAGCATGCCCAGAGTAAATGGCTGGTGCTTCTTAGAAAGCAATTGCTATGAAGTGAAGCAACATAATTGCTACAGAATCTGAGTAGCCTCTCATGAATGTGGACAAAAATCTTTCCCAAGTTTTTAATGATTATCTGACTCAGAACCTTTGCAGGATAAAGAAACCATCACCGGTACGTAAGAATAAGAGAGCAGGGTATTTGTACCTGATAGATGAGATTACATGAAAGCAAGAAAGGTGCTGTTTGGGTCCTGAATGCATCTACCCATCACACAGTCCCAGCCACCATCCAAACAGCAGGGAAACAGCCAAGAAGAAGGTGAATTGTATGCTTACAAACCAGGTAGGCCAGTTGGTGCCATCAGGCACTCCAAGCCCTAGCACAATGCCCAATCCCAGAGAAGACTTAAAATCAAAGCTGGCAATGTTACTTTTTTGTGGGGATGGAACCTCTCAGAATCCTGCATTTCTTGGAATCCTGGCCATGCTACTTGTGGAATTCTGATAGCTGTCCAAACAGTAACTTTTGCAAGGTATATTGAAATAATATACTGGCCAGAGTCACATGATTTTAAAAGCTTAGGTAGAACAGGACAGAATCCTCTCCATACTGGCTGAGGGAATCTGGGAACTGTCAAAAGAATAATAACTTTCCCAAGGTATATTAGAATAATGTACAGACTAATAACATCACATGCTGTTACAAGCGTGGCAGAATAGGGAAGTAGAAAGACAGCAATGGCAAAATTAGGCAGATCAGGAAGCAACAAAGAAAAAAGCCATGTATCGTGTAAGTACAAAGCCTGAAGTGATGAGCTCAGCAAATAATCAGATTTATAGACTGCCCCACAATGTCCCACACTGTTTATTTATTTGGTCCATAATATGTATTTGTCCAGTTTGTAACACACTATGCTTTAACCTAGTCCTGTTCTTTTTCTAAGTCCTGGATTCCAATTAGTGCTCCAACAAAGCTAAAAAAACAACCTCAAGAGGGGATTTAAAGGTTATATGAGATCAAAACTGTCTAGCCTATATACATACCATTCAACTGTCCCAGTGTCGGCAGCTTTCTTCCATTGTTGCAAACTGAGTTCAAAGTGCAAAAGTAGTTTGTATTCAGTTAACTCAGCGTGGGAGAGAGTAGAGGAGGGCTGGAATCTTGCCCTTCCCAGCAGTCTCAGAAAAGAGCAAACTGCTGCAGCCTCTCCTAGCTTGTATGTTCTTCCTCATTAATTACTTTTGGCATCTTAACAACACTCTGCTTGGCCTAGTTTTCATCTCTGAAATATTGGAGTTTATGTATACACTGTATAAAACCAATATACATGGTTGCACAGTAGACAGGAACATCTACAATTGCTGGTTTCAAAGGACCATTGAGTCAACTGCTGAATGGTAAGTCAGAAATAATAATAATAATAATAATAATAATAATAATAATAATAATAATAATAATAATAATAAT